>NC_091189.1:38721863-38929363 GCF_040958095.1 Procambarus clarkii
GAACAGGTAACTCCACCTCGACCAGTCCTGCCGAAGGCATTCACCTTGAGCACCTCGCAGGCAGGTAAGGGTGCCATATAGAATGTGAGACGCCGAGACCACACCGGCGCGAAGATATCCACGTCCAGGAGTCCGTACGTTCGGCAGAGCCAACGAAACAAGTTGGTGACGACTGGCCAAACTGTGAACAGAGGAATGAACCGAGACAGGCCGTCCGCCAGGACGCAGGACACCCCGGACATGAAACACACAGCTAACCAAACCCTGAGGATCCAGCAGACGAGCCACTCGAAGGGACCAACCCAAAAGGTCAAGGACCTAAGACAATATCCGTGGTTCCGGCATTGAACCGCCAAAAAACAGTTCGAATGGAGCCGGATGGGAGAAACCCGAATGACCCGAACCCTCCGAAGCGCAAACCAGACAGCCACGAACTCCCGAACTCGACGGGAGCCCGACGGAGGGACGGACCCCACTATCCCCAGCCGGCCTGGTGAGCACTGGCCACAAAGCCCCAGCCAAGAGATGACCCGTCCGTGAACACATCGAGCGAAGGCTCTGGGAGGCGCTAAGGCACGAAACCCCTGAAGGGAGCTGGTCGGCCAAGCAGACAGCACACTGGACTTGTGATCATGTGGTCCTGGGTTCGATCCCGGACGCCAGCAAGAAACGATGGGCAGAGTTTCTTTCACCCTATGCCACTGTTACATAGCAGTAAATAGATACCTGGGAGTTAGTCAGCTGTCAAGGGCAGCTTCCTGGGGGTGGACGCCTGGTCAAGGACTGGGCCGCGGGGACAATAAAAAACCAGCGTTGAATGTAATGAAACGCCATTTTCTGGGTGAGCCCCGGAGGCTCCCTGGAGCTTATCAGGCTAATGTATGTTATGTTAGACCGGGACATTAGCTATGGAGTTCAGACCTACCAGGGACCAGCGCCAGAACCTGGCCCTTTCAGTGAGGTTTAAGGGAGCAATGGCCCTGGAAAACCCCATATAGTTGGGGGGTTTCCTTATCTGCCATCGACCGGGGTCAGGCACCCAGAAAGGTAGGCATAACAAAACAAACCCCACATGGTAAAAACTACAATAAAAACCGAACAGAGCGGTAGAAAACTTCCTACAATCCCAAAGAACAATCAAACAATCAATTTACTGCCGCGCCGGTCGTCTGCGCAGCCCCCCCCCCCCAGGAGGGGGAGAGGGGTCCCGGACCTCACCTCGCCGGCTGCCTTCAGTTCGGAAACTAGGCTTCAACCAACGCGAAAAACCCTGCCGACCGGAAGGAGGGAGGGTAGCCAGGGAGCCTCCAGGGCTCACCCAGAAAATGCCGTTTCATTACATTCAACGCTGGTTTTCTGTGGGGAGCCCCTACAGCTCCCTGGAGCTACATACCCAAAGAGAAGGAATTAGGGACTTACCCGGGAGGTGGTGACCACAAACTCCTCAACGCGAAGTCGAGACAACTGGCTGCAACCTGCGACCCAAAGCAACACAAGAACGCTGAGGAGCAGGGACGTTCACCAAATAACGGGCAGCCAGGACCCTGTTCGACTTCGAAAATCCACATGCCCGAATATGAGCCCAAGACATGTACCAAACACGGCAGCCAAAGCTGCAAACTTCCGAACGTCATGGGAGCGAGGATAGACCGCAGGCTGGCTAGACTTAATAACCCTGCGGACAACCTGGGAGTCCCGAGCCCTGGAACAGGGAACGAAGGAAACCGGATCAACCCAAAGAGCATCCCAAGCCACCCCAGCTGAAGCACGCAGGTAACGGCGAAGTGCTGCAACCGGACAGAACACATGATGCACCCCCGGCCGAACCAACCAAGCATCAATGACCCACGGACCCCTCCGGAAAGCAGCCGTCTCGTTCTTCGCCAGAAAAGATGGATTAGGCTGCAAACGGACAAACCTACCCCCAGGACCAAACGAGCAGAAACCCCTGCGCCGGAGGAGAGCATGAAGCTCCCCTACGCAACCCCCAGAGGCCAATGCCAACAAAAACAAAGCCTTGGAAAAACAATCCAGAACCGAAGGGGCCACCACAAACCGAGGAGAGGAAAGATAGGAGAGCACCCTGTCCAAGGACCAGGACGGCTCAGGAGGAGCATGAGCAGGCTGGAGGTGAAACACAGCACAGAAAAGCTTACGAAACGAGGCGGATGTGACATCCACCCCAAACGCTAGCTTGAGCGGCTCTGCCAGCGCCGCACGATACAAGGTGACAGTCTTAGGCATCAAATGACGATCCTGAAAAAGCCAAGAAAGAAAGGACAAGACAACCCGATCCGAAAGCCAAACCCGACTCAGCGGGCATACCAGCACGTCGAAGTTCAGACTCCCGCACAACTGCTCAAGCAACCGCTGAGCAACTCGGGACCCCCTCATGTACAGCGGAAGGCGGGACCACAGCCGCAGTAACACTTCTGGAGGGAAAGACAAAGAGTGGCCCAATAGCCCTAAACAAGGCCCAGGTCCGAACCCCTGATGGA
This sequence comes from Procambarus clarkii, assembly GCF_040958095.1. Lineage (NCBI taxonomy): Eukaryota > Metazoa > Arthropoda > Malacostraca > Decapoda > Cambaridae > Procambarus > Procambarus clarkii. Next base: position 38,724,362 of record NC_091189.1, read on the forward strand.
AACAGATGGAATGGCCTCCAGATCACCAGGAAACCAAACCCGGCGATCTGGAAAGAACCACACCCTTGGCGAGCAGACAAGTGGACTGACTGGGAGCCCACACCAGCCAGTCATCGAGGTAGGCCAGACACCGAATCTCAGACTCAGACAGGGCACTAAGATCCGGTAAAGATGCAAAAAAAATATACCAAGTGCCCATTACAAAATAGGGAAGGCAACAAAAGCAGCAAGCCTGAAGCCCCACCACCAACTGAGCCATTCCCAGAAAACTGGAGAGGAACGTGCCAAGAAATGACTTGGAGGTCCAGGGCCACCATCCAGGCACCCGGCCCCAACAGAAGCCAGACAGGAGACAACAGTCCTCCGAGGAGGGCATAGAAACCAGGGCGCAGACTGAAGAAGTCCAGAAGAACTGCAGATGCGAAAGGCCCATGACTGCAAGGAGCAGACGGGAACCCCACAAGGATGGGGCGGATCGACCACGTCCAACGCACCCACTAACATGACATGACGAAGTGCAGGGGAAGAAGCCCACCCCGCCAGCTCTGAACCCCCCCAAAGGGGGAGAAGCCGTCTACCAACGCCACCAAAGACCGGAAGACAACCAAACGCGCTCACCAACAGCGGGGCCATGCGAGAGTCATCAGAGCAAGCTGCACCCCCAGCGCCCCGTCAACAGAGAAGGGAACAGAACCCCTTCCGAAAGAAAAAGTACACACACATATACACATTATGTATATACACATATATATATACACAAACACACAAGATATGGTACACACAAGTGCGTATACACTTGTGCACACACACAGCGTACATAAGTACATGTGTACACACACACATACCGAACACATAATATCTAGATATTAGAAAGAACTTTTTTAGTGTCAGAGTGGTTGACAAATGGAAAACATTAGGAAGTGATGTGGTGGAGGCTGACTCCATACACAGTTTCAAGTGTAGATATGATAGAGCCCAACAGGCTCAGGAAACTGTACACCTGTTGATTGACAGTTGAGAGGCGGGACCAAAGAGCCAGAGCTCAACCCCCACAAACACAACTGGGTGAGTACATACATTGCAAAAGAAAAGTACCAGTCGCCGACCAGTGGGCAGAGAGCACCATGCCGGCCAGGCAAAGAAGGCACAAAACTGCATCAAAAGGCCCACCTCGACAGCAAAACCTCAAAATCCCAGCACGACCACAACATGTGCCAAGACCCAAAAAGATCAGTCTGCAAGCCAGGAAGACAACGGAACCCCAGAAGGCAGAACCGGGTCACACGAGGAAACAAAGCCCCCTGAACCCACAAAGGGGGCCCCAAGAGGAGGAAACCTCCGGAACGAAACCAAAGAACCCAAAGGAACCCAGAATCGAACCAGGGGGAGCCCAAACCACCACATTTGCCGGCAGAGAACACCACAGAAGCGCAAAGCACAGCCCCCAGACAGAACCCCCTGGGAAAACGGTCATAACAGACCGAAAACCGAGTGACAAGGTGTGGGAGGAAGCATACCAGCCAGGGGACACTAAGTCCAAACCCAAAGGCCCAGACCCAAAACAGACAAAATGGAAAACCCGGTGTAAAATTAACACCCAAACATTCCCAGAGGAACAGGCAATGGGCAGAAAACACCAGAAAAGCAAAGAAACGACAACAGGAGAATAAAAACCCCGGAAAAAAGATGAAAGCTCACCCCAGAAGCTCGCTCGCACACCCAGTCGCATGTAAACAAACCGCAACGCTGCCCTGGTGGCCACTCCGGGAAACCGGCAGACGAAAATAGCCGCCAGCAGGGGCTGTGGCTGACGCTAAAGATACAAAAACATGCCAGCAAAAGTAGGAAACAAGCAGACTGGATGGGCGAAAAATGCCGCCCAACAGCAGAAAACCCAGGCAGGGGCAAACCCCCCCAGAACTGCTAGCAGGCATCCCCAACAGCCCCGGGAACTAACAACAGAGGCCCCGGGGCAGAGCCGTTCTCCAAGCCCTCCGCCCTTAAAGAAAAGCAAGAGTCCATGGGAAAGGCAGCAAGAAAGAGCCGCTGGTAAGACCCGGGAGCCTTGGCAGGAGGAACCGGCTTGAAAAACCTCCGTACCCCAACCCGAACAGGGCAGCCCCTGAATACCGCCCGAGTCTCGGCCGCAACTAAACCCAGCCCTGACTCCGAAACCCTCAGACAGTCCAGAGCCAGGAACAGGGAGGGAAAGGGGCGAACAGCACCTAACCAAACGGGGCGGCCTCGGGGCATCCGAGAGGGAAACCTACTTTCCATGTTGCAGCAACCTAACCTAGCTTGCAACACTGATGCCGCCTGTACTCTGAACAGTAATAACATCAGGAGAGTACTGGAGAACAAGCAGAGAATCGCTCGCAAGACTCTGGGTCAAGGTGTCAGTGACCCAACAGGCAGCATGACGGAGGTAAAAATGGCGACTGTCACCCGGAGACAAGGGCACAGCAACCAACGATCCCGTACAAAACGGGTTTGAACCCGGAATACACATTCAATGGTCCCCCGAGTCCAGACAGGGGTTTCCAGGGCCCGTACGGGTAAGAACTACGGGAAGCCCGGGCAAGGTGTTGCTAACCAGTTAAGAAACCCAAACATAACAAGAGGGTAGAGGATAGCACTGAAAACCCTTGCGACATGTACAATTACGTGGGCCTAGCAGGGGGCTGCCAAACACTACCAATGGAACTATAGCCACACTAGGCAGACCCCCACCAGGCATTTAAATAAAAAAAAAAAAAAAATGCAAAAGTACACCGTCTCCAGAGGCAACAGGAACTGGCTGCCGCTTAGGTGGCAGGCTGTGCAACACCTTGACGCCTTAACCAGTACAATACCAATCCCTACCCAGGGCCAAACAAGGGCCCCAAGTCCCAGCTAGCCCCAAGGGTGAGGTAAATGCCAAGCAGCAGGAACCTTTACGGGAACGGTTCCCGAACGCCCCAGGGAAGATAACCCTGTTACGGAAGGGCAGTACTCACAGGGCACTTAGGGAAGTCGGCCACTAAGCACATGCAGCCCTGGTACTGATGAGGTACTCCTGGCCACCGCACAACACAAGACACGGCAGTGAACGCCACACAAGGCAAACACCGCCTAGGAAACTGAGGCCAGAGAAGCGTCTATCCCGGTTGACATTAGCGAATGAACTGAAGCTTGGCAGCCGGCGCGGTAGGTCCGGGGCTCCCCCCTCCCCCTCTCGGGGCGGGGAGGGCTGTGCGGACGATCGGTGCGGCAGTAAAGTGTGATGTTTGCTTGTTTCCTTGTGATTGTAGGGAGTTTCTACCTCTCTGTTCGGTTTTTTGTTTTAGTTTTTACCATGTGGGGTTTGTTTTGTTATGCCTACCTTTCTGGGTGCCTAACCCCGGTCGATGGCAGATAAGGAAAACCCCAACCACAAGGGGGCTTTCCAGGGCCATTGCTCCCTGAAACCTCTCTGAAGGGGCCAGGTTCTAGCGCTGGTCCCTGGTAGGTCTGAACTCCTTACCTAATGTCCAGGTCTAATATAACATACATTAGCCCAATAAGCTCCCGGGAGCCGTAGGGGCATCCCCACAGAAAAGCCAACAAAATACCAGCGTTGAATGTAATGAAATGCCATTTTCTGGGTGAGACCCAGAGGCTCCCCGGAGCTATACCAGGCTGATGTGCTAATGTCAGACTTTGGCATCAGTCATGTGTATGGAGCTCTTAGGACCTACAGGGGACCACGGCCAGAACCTGACCCCCCTTAGAGAGGCAAGGGGAGCAATGGCCTATAGAAACCCCCGTTTGGTTGGAATTATTCTATGTCTGCCATCGACCGAGTCAAGCATCCTGAAAGGTAAGCATCCCAAAACAAACCCTTTTTCTGGTTAAAATTGCTACCAAAAGCTGAACTAATGAATAGAACTCCCCAACAGAAAACCAGCAAACTAGTATGATGTCACATGTCACTGCGCGGCTGTCTGCGCAGCTCCCCCCTCTCCGGAAGTGGGAAGGGGGAGCCCCAGACCTCTCACGCCGGCTATCCACCCATCAGTTCTGAGGCTGGATGTCAAAAACACGCGAAAACCGCCGATCGGAGGGAGGGAGGGTTGCTGGGAAGCCTCCGGGTCTCACCCAGAAAATGGCGTTTCATTAGAGTCAATGCTGGTTTTCTGGAGGGAGCCCCGTCGGCTCCCCGGAGCTAACTACCCACAGAGGAAGGTCTAAGGGACGTATCTGGGAGGCTGCCACCACTCACACCTCAACACGAAGCGAGACAACTGGCTGCAACAGCCAACCCAAAGCGACACAGGCCCGACCAAGCCTAAGGACGCGAACATGGCAACGAACAGCCAGGACCCAGAATAACTGCCAAAATCTCCATGCCCGAAAGTCCACCCAAGACACAGTCCCAAGGAACGGCAGCAAGAGCCAAGAACTTGCGAACGTCATGGGCACTGGGAGAGGCCGCTTGCCGGCCAGCCTTAACCCTTAAATGGCGCATAGCTATATACTATTTGACACCCACAGGCGCATACCAAAAAAAAAAAAAAAAAAAATTATTTTTTCTTCCTAACCTGTTAATTTGTGTTCACTGATCACGGGAAAAATAATAAAAAAATCATAAGTGGCATACATTGCCCACTATAGGGCGGGGAAGTGTGACAAAAATTAGGTGCTGACTGAGCGTGCGTCCCAGGTGGTCTGTTGATCGCCAGCTGTCAGGCCAGAGTTTCCACAAAGAGATAATTACCTAATTATTTCAATGTCTCTGATTGATTTTTCGTAGTTTTTTTGCTGTAATATTATTCAATAGTGTGTAGTGTGATATATTTATATAATAAAATGAGTGAATCATCGCTGTACTCAAATATATGGTGTACATAATGTTGATTCAATTATGTTCATCAAACAGTGAACAAATACTTTGTCGGTTATTACACTATATACACAGGTTATATATAAGTATCTGCATGTTTTGTTCACCATGACAAACCACTAAGTTGGTATGCTGAGTGGCAGTGGCAGTGACAGACAGTGACTGGCTGCCACTGGCTGCCACTCCCTCCCTCACCTCACCTCACCTGCCTTGCCACCATTCTCCACCCACCATACTGTATTTGCTTTTATATACAGCCGTTATATATAAGTATTTACATGTTTTGTTCACCATAACTGTACATCTAAGCTTGTATGGTGAGTAAAGGCAGAGAGACGTAGCTACTCACACAGTCAGCTGATGGCTGCCGCCCTCAAGGCCAGACGCACTAATATTTCTCCTACAACAATACTGTGTGGTGTTATTATGCTATATACACACATTATATATAAATATCTACCTGTTTTATTCACCATACTTGTACAAGTAAACTGGTATGGTGCCCAAAGACCATCGTGGTCATCAGTAAACAACATGATAAGTCCTGCAGACGACGCTCCTCCCTCACCAAAATGGCGGCTCCCAACCTCCTACTCTCGCTGTTATCTCACACTATACACACGTTATATATAAGTATCTACATTTGTGTTCACCATAGCGAACCACTAAGCTGGTATGGTGAGTGCAGTCAATAAAAGGTGGCCACACACACTCAAAAGACAACGCCACCATCCTCCCTCCCACAGCATTACTCCTCCCTCCATGGCGCACAGCGCCAAATATCACCACAATCCTGCTATTATCAGAACCCTGGTCAGTTTTATCACAGTCAGGGGTCTTCTGTAATAATATCATCGCTACATAATAGCATGAACAAGTATATTATGGCATTTTTAGGCGATGCTGTGGTCACAAGCTGAACAGCAGTGCTGTGAGCTCATGCTGCGTGTGTCAGGCTTGGTAGCTCACTCAATACTGAGGCCCCTAACACCCTGGAGTTTGGCCCACGATTTTTTTTAAAAATGGCGTCTGTTTACAAGAGCCCTGATGAAGGTGTGGTGAACCCCGTGTATTTGCGGGCCGTTTAAATCTTGCGTAGTACTCCAAAGCATCATATGATGCGATGCGCAATTTACTGCAAGTCGGTCAAAGCATCATATGATGCGATGCGCAATTGAAGGGTTAATAACCCTGCAGACGACCCGGGAGACCCGCACCTGCAAACAGGGAAGAAGGGAAACCGGATCAACCCAAAGCGCATCCACGGACACAGAAGCCGTGGCGCACCAAAAATGGCGGAGAACCGTAACCGGGCACAAAACCTAAAGCACCCCCGGCCAAACCAACAAGGCATCAACAACCCAGGGACCCCTCCGGAAAGCAGCAGTCACATTCAGTATTCACTCAATTTAATGGCCTATATGGGGCTGTACCCTGGTCGTTATTTCCGGAGCTCCGTTATTTCCGAAGTTAAGTTGGGTCGGGTAATTTTTCAAGTTACATTCAGGTAGGATATATTTTATACTGTATAACTAAAATTAAATAAAGTTCATTGCGTAATTGCATTCCAATTTAGTGCCTCCCCGACGATTAAGGCAGCTGGTGGCTGCTGCATGGATGATGTGTGAACACAGTCTGATCAAGTCCAGATGGGTGGGAAAAAATTGGTTCATTCCTTTGTATTGCAAAATATTTCATGTATCAATCAGTGATTGTTAATATTTTCTCAATAAAATTTTAGAGATGTGTTTTGTTTTACCCTGAACAGTGCAGGTAATGTATTTTTAATGTTATGACACAGGCTGTGGCGGCCAAGCCATAACAATGGCGATTGAGCCTTGACACTTGAGAGCTAGCCAAGACGAAATATTTTGAGCTCACCTTTTCTCTGCTAATGATAGAATATACATTTGCAGAGATTAATATGTAGCTTTTGTTGAAAAAAAAATAATATGATGAAATACTATAATAAAATTGGTAAATTGACTTACTTTTAATGAAGCTGAAGATTATGAAGCTGTGAAGATTACGTCATCCTCTGCAGCGCTTGTTTTATATTGTTCAGTACTGTATACAGGGTACACACAGTATGTACACTTGTTTTCAGGCATTCACTTAACACAACAGCTAGCCTTACTACTAATTCACATGAGTTCTAATTCTAATTCACAATTGAAAATTATTTCTACTGTATATTTACACTGTACAGTATCTTTTTGTCGAGGCTTAAATAATCATTAACACTTACAATACTGTACTCTATCAACACTTTTTACAGTAATTTATATGCCGTTCAATCATATTTTATATCGTTAGTGGAGGCTCCACGACTTTTGATGGGAATTCAGCATCAGCGGGTGCAACATGGCTTGCAGAGCATTCGTTGCTGGCGGATGCTCCATGACTTGTCGATGGGAATTCAGCATCGGCGGGTGAAGCATAGCTTGCAGAGCATTCGTTGCCGGCGCAGGCTGCACGACTTACCGATGGGAATTCAGCATTGGTAGGTGCAGCATATCTTGCAGAGCATTCGTTGCCGGCGGAGGCTGCACAACTTGTCGATGAGAATTCAGCATCGGCGGGTGCAGCAGAGCTTGCAGAGCATTCGTTGCCGGCGGAGGCTGCACGACTTGTCGATGGGAATTCAGCAAAGGCGGGTGCAGCATAGCTTGCAGAGCATTCATTGCCAGCGGAGGCTGCATGACTTGTTGGTGGGAATTCAGCATCGGCGGGTGCAGCATAGCTTGCAGAGCATTCATTGCCGGTGGTGGCTGCACAACTTGTTTATTGGAATTCAGCATCGGCGGGTGCAGCATAGCTTGCAGAGTATTCGTTGCCGGCGGAGGCTGCACAGCTTGTCGATGGGAATTCAGCATTGGCGGGTGCAGTATGGCTTGTAGGGCACTCGTTGCCAGTGGATGCTGCATGACTTGTTGACTTCCCAGTGGGTGCTTTCACGAACCGTTGAAATCATGAATTTATCTATTTTTGTCTGAATCTGATTTTCTCTGGCTAATATTCTGAGACATTGCTCTCAACTGCACGAGTTGACAGTAAACAATGCGGTCACATGGCCAGGCGCAGTACATTCTAGGTCCGTGGGAAAAAAAATACCTATTGCCTATACTATAAAAGGTATCTAATAAGAAAACAAAGAATTTTTTTAATAACAATTGTTTTAAAATATTTTATTAATAATAATTTAGAATTTTCTTCATAAAACTGAATCATTTTAAAAGAAAGTTAAGATTTAATATACCACTCTGGATGATCGCCTGGTCGCCATGTGAGAGGCTGCCGATGCCAGAACAAACTCAATACCGACCATCGGTAATATCGACCACCAGACCAGTATATGAGGCTCCAGATACCGATCTCCCAAACCGGTCGTTAATACCGGCAGATCGGTATAAAAGAGGTTGTTAAATTGAGTGGATACTGTACCAGAAAAGATGGAGAAGGCCGCAGAGGAACAAAACGATCGCCCCAACCAAAGGAGCAGAAACCCCAGCGCCGGAGGAGAGCACGAAGCTCACCAACCCAAGGCCAACGCCAACAGGAAAAGAGCCCCCGAAACACCAACCGGAACCGAAGGGGCCACAAGAACTGATGAGAAGAAAAGAGAGAGAGCACCCAGTCCCACGACCAGGACGGCTCAGATGGCGCATGAGCAGGCCGGAGGTTATCCAATGCATGAGACAGCATGCAGAATGGTGCAGAAGTATCATCAACACCGAACGCAAGCAGAAGTGGCTCCGCTAGCGCCGAATGAAACTAGGCGACAGTATGCGGCAAAATGACGGCCCCGAACCCACATAAGAGAAGGACAAGACCACGCCAACAACACAAGGGACAGAAGGAAAAAAGGAAGGACCGCCAAAATACCACACACTGCTGCCAAGAAGCAGCACGCAGGTGGGACACCAGCAACGAAGCCATCCGACCACCAAGAGAAGGCAAGACTCAAGGCAGAGCCAAACGAGCAGAGGAAGAGGCGGAGCCACGGTGAGACCTCGGGTGCGACCACCGAGCAGGCAGAGCCGGAAACCCCAGCTGGCAAAAAGGAGATGGAATGTCTGCCGTATCAAAAAACGTCCCAATGCCAGCGAGCCGCCAGGAGGGTGGAGACCAAGACCCCGACAGACTCCAGAGAAGGGACATCGCGAGACTCTGAAAATGCCAACAGGCTGGAAAAGCCAGGAACCAGAATCGAAATCCGGCAACAGGAGCCAAAAGGCACAAACAAAACACACAATATGGAGGACAAAAGCTGAGGAACGAAAAAGGTAGGCAGCAAACAGGAACGAAGGGACAGGACCAACACCAAAACCCGCTGGACATGTCCCACACACTCCCAGTAGACCGAAGATCTAGAGGGGACATGACCACCAACACATGGGGCACATGCAACGGGGGCAACGAGGCGAACTGAACACCCAAATGAGCCATATAAAAGATAGAAGAAGCATACCAGTGTCAGAGCAGGAGACAACAGGAATGCATGAGAAAGGGATGTGGCGAAGGCCAACCCCACACCCAGCGTCAAGTGCAGATAAGAGAGCCCAGGAGGCTCAGGAATCTGTATGTCAGTTGATGGACAGTTGAGAGGCAGAACCAAAAAGCCAGAGCTCAACCCCGCAAGCACAAGTAGGTGAGCACAAATAGGTGAGTATATAACACCCTTGACACAGGAACATGTACCACTGAATAGGCACCTCCACTTTGCACCTTGGAACAAAGTGGAGGCGGGGCCCCGAAACTCAAGCAAGCATGGTTGAACATGCATAAGAAAGGGGCAGGATGAGTATAGTCAGGAGCCGCCTCGTACGGGCCAAGAGGCCTCCTGGAGTCACCTGTGATCTGACAACTGAATCGGGTGGTTAGAAACAAGTGCTGCCACGTATGGGCCAATAGCCCCTCAGCAGGCACCCCTGTTTGTATGTTCTATGTTCTCAAGTACGTATGTACACCCATTCGTATCCCTTAAAAACAAAACAGCGTCTGGACAAAGGAGACACCAGACCGCACCAACTCACCTGCAGAACATAGGCATGGAAGGGTCATGTCACAAGTCTATGAGAATGGAGCCGTCGGAGGCGGCCAGGGTATTGTTGCACCCACAGCCGAGAAAACCAAGAGCACCACCCGCGGAAGCAGGCCCAAGCCGCTCATGCAGGAAAAGAGGAGGGGAGCAGCAAAGGAGGTGCCCCCCACCCAAAACGCAGGGAAAACTCAGCGACCTCCCCATAGCGGCACTGCAGAATGTTGCCCCAAGAGCAACGGGGCACAGACTGGAGAATGAGAAGAGCGAGAGGCAAACCACCCGAGAGAAAATGGAAGCAGAACACCAGCACATGTGCACACGGCCCTGAACCAACACAAACTGCCACGGCGGATGCGCAGGACACGAAAGAAAGGAGCCCAATGGGTTGGGTTACTCTATTCCTTTCTACTCTGTTCAACAACAGAGCAGAAAAGTAGCCCAATGGGTAGTATCCGGAGTGATTCGCTGAAGAAACAGGCCAACTCATGGGAACAGAAGCCAAAAAGAAGTAAGCAAAGACCCACAGAGCCGGCTCATGTAAGGAAAACAATGAACCGAATCGGAACCCATGCAGGCCACCAATAGCCCAACAGGGTAACAAGTAGCCCAATTCAGCATCATGGACCAGGAGAACGGAAGGAAAACAAGCAGGGCCGAGACACAGCATGGAGAGAAGAGACCAGAACAAAAGGACGAGACAGGGCCAAAAACCCAGAAGGCCAGATGAAGACCAACAAGCCCTAGAAAGGACTGGAAGGAAACTTCACCGAAAGACGACAGACGCTCCAAGAATACGGGAAGGAGCAAAAACCAACCCGTATCTTCGAGAACACAGAAGCAAGCACAAATGACGAGGGCACAGAAAAGACCAGTCGCACCCGAGACCAAAAGTCATGCAGAACCCTAAGAAGAGGGCAACATGACGAAGAAGTCTCGTCCCAAGAAAAAAGGGGCAAAGAACAGAGAAGAGCACCCACCGACAGGACGGAATCAACGGGCTTAATGGACAAGGTACCAAGCCCGGGGAGGGGCCAACGCCTAACAACTCGTGCGGAGAGTGGGGAAGGAAAAACCCCACTCCGCGTAACCGGAAACCCCGCTCAGAGGGTAGAAAAACCCCGGCAGGGTCCAACAGGGCCTGAAGCCCCCCATGTCATAGCCAACCCAGCCCCGGGAACCCATGCGGCAGGCCCCAGGGCTGAGCTGTTCCCCCAAAGCCCCAGCCTCACATGAAAAAACCGGGGCAGCCGTGAAAATCACTAAGGAAGGGAGCCCACTGGCAGACTCATACAACACGGCTGGAAGAACCGGTTCAAATGCCCCTGTCACTACCCCGGAAGGGAAATTCCCAGAGACCAACCGAGTCTCAAAACCATGGAAGCCCCGCCCCGACCCCGAACCCACAGACGGAGGCAAAACAGTGAGAGTCACCCTGAGACAACGGGACAGAGCAACCCTTGAACTCGCACAAAGTGAGGGCACTCCGGGGCCACATCCATCGGGCCCATGCTCCCCCTAGGGGATTCCCAGGGTCCTTAGCGTTTACTATAAAAGGATTCACGCTCAGGTAATCCCTGGCAGGGTACTGCAAACTGGCCCCCAAGTCTACCAAAAAACTTTCTAAGAACTGAACCCCCGGGACGTGTACACTCACAGGGGACCAAGCAGGGGGAACCACCGGAAGAAGTAAGAGAACCCAGTACAAAGAGTGCAAGAACCAAAGGCAGACCCCCCCACCCCCCCACCCCCAGACAGACAAACAAAAAGAAACGGAAAACCCCGCAAGAGGACGGCGTACCCAGGCGGAACAGAGCCGGCCGCTATGATTTGTGAAAACAAGCTGTGCAGTACCCTGTCCCCCTACCAGTGCAAACTGCCCCTTACCTTAAGGCAAACAAGGAAGACAGAACCCCCTAGCACACAAGGGACGGCCAAAAACCAAACAGTAAACGGCCTAGCAGAAGCAGGACCCAAGGAACTTGTGGAAGGTAACCCCAAGCCCCAAGGGCAGTACTTGAAACAACCACTGGAGCCAGAGCACATAACCGGTGCCCATAGCATCAGCCGAAGAACTGATGGGTGGATAGCCGGTGTGAAAGGTCTGGGGCTCCCCCTTCCCCCTCCCGAGGAGGGGGGGGAGCTGCGCAGACAGCAGCGCGGTGACGTGTGACGTCATACTAGTTTGCGTGTTTTCTGTTGGGGAGTTCTATTCACTAGTTCGGCTTTTGGTAGCAATTTTGACCAGAATAGGGGTTTGTTTTGGGACGCTTACCTTTCTGGATGCTTGACCCGGTCAATGGCAGACATAGAATGCTTCCAACCACACAGGGGTTTATATAGGCCATTGCTCCCCTTGCCTCTCTGAGGGGGCCAGGTTCTGGCCGTGGTCCCCGGTAGGCCCTAAGAACTCCATACACATGACTGATGCCAAAGTCTGACATTAGCATATCAGCCTGGTATAGCTCCTGGGAGCCAACGGGGCTTCCCCCAGAAAACCAGCATTGAATGTAATGAAACAACAGTTTCTGGGTGAGCCCAGAGGCTTCCTGAAGCTATCCATACTAATATAGTGCGCTATTAGTTGGGGCCATCAGTCGCAGAGTTCTTGTTGCCTACTGGGAACCACGAGCCAGAACCTGGCCTCCCCTCAGAGAGGTGCAGGGAGCAATGGCCTATGAGCACTTTACATTTAAAGTACTGTATGACATACTTCCCATCGACCAAGGAAGGCACCCAGAAAGGTAGGTGAATCAAAACAGACCAGTTTGGTTGAAAATTGTGAGCTACATCCTCAAAATAGCAAAAGAACTCTCCAGATAAACAAACTAGCAACACTTCATCCAACTAACTGCCTGCTCATTAGTACTACCCCCAAACCCACAGCAATGGGGAGGGGGAGCCAGATCGGGTGAGCTGGCAACACACAAATTCAGTTCTTGAAGGATGAAAGCCGCCGACCAAAGGGATGGAGGGGTGTCAGATAGCCTCTGGGGCTAACCCAGAAACTGGCATTTCATTACATTCAACACTGATTTTCTGTGGGGAGCCTTATTGGCTACTTGAAGCTAACAACCCGCAGAGAAGACAAACACGGACATACCAGAAAGGTGGCAGCACTGCAGGTCTAAATGCAAGGAAAAGATACATGGCCACAACAGATTCCTTAAGGCCAAACAAGGCCGCAGAGGAAGTGAAACATTCACAAGATACCTGGCAGCCAGAACCCTGTTCAACCTCCAAAATCCCGACACTCAAATATCGTTCAAAAATACATTGCCAAAGACAGCCAAAATAGTGACATACTTTCTAACAACATGGGTGTGAGGGTAGACCATAGGCAGGCTAGACACTGTGGACAACCTGTGGAACAGGGACCCTGAAACTGGCAACCAGGGATACCGGATCAACCCATAGCGTGTCCACCGACACAGAACCGGGGGCCTGCAGGTAGCAAGGTAAAGCAGTTACCGGACACAGAGTGAGATGCACCCCCGGCCTAACCAACCAAGCATCCACAACCAACGAACCCCTATGAAACAAATAAAACGACCACCAGGACCAAAGGAACAAATCCCCTGACGCCGGAGAAGTTCGTATAGCTTCAGGGAGCCGATGGGGCTCCTCATAGAAAATACCAGAAAGGTAGGACACACTAAATTAAGTAACTGCATAGAAAACATTGATAACTTTGCTGCAAACGATGTACACACTTTTCTAGAACCACCATGTTATTTATCAATCAAGGATCCCGAGTATCAACGTCCCCGCAGCTTGGTCTCTGACCGGGCCTCTTAGTTGGTGATCCAATCAACAGGCTATTCGATGTGGATGCTTGCAGCCTGGTTGATCAGATATCGTTTGAAGGTGTTTGTCAAGTTCTCTTTTGAACAATGCAAGAGGCTGGCCAGTTATGCCCAATATGTTTGAGGTAAGAGTGTTCAAAAGCCTTGGGCCTTTGACATTGATTGAATTCTCTCTCAGTATGCCTACTGCATATCTGCTTTCCATTGGGGCTATTTTGTACATCCTGCCATGCCTTCTGGTCTAATATGGTGTTATTTCTGTGTGCAGATGTGAAACCAGTCCTCATATTTTTCAAGTGTAAATTATTATGTATCTCTTTCATCTGTGTACTAGGGATTACAAATTTAACTAAGCGGTTTAAAAAATGTTGATGCTTCATTGAGTGGATTTTATTAGTAAAAGATCTTTGCATGTTCTCCAGGTCAGCAATTTCTCCAGCTTTGAATGGGGCTGCTAGTATGTAACAATATTCCACTCTAGAGAACACTAACATTTTATAAAATATCATTGGTGTGGCATCTATTGTTTAAAAAGTTCTTGTTATCCAACCTGTCAATTTTCTTACAGTTGTGACAGCTATTAGGATGTGTTATTTAAAAGTAATGTCTTCCAACATGATATACAGTACTCCTAAATCTTTACATTGCTTTTTCTTTCAATAGTATGCTTTGACTACATTTTACATGTGGTTTTTGTTTAAATATTTTCATTTTTTCCACAGTACAGTAACTGGAATTTATCCTCGTTAACCACTCTGATGTGCCGCTTTTATTGTGAAATTCTGGCTGTGAGCTAAAAATTGTGTGTTCGTAAAAAAAAAATCCTTTGTAAAACGTTAAATTCCCTTCCCTGAACATGTACATGTAAAAAATTTAACAATTTCCACTTACTTTGGCTGTGGGGACGTGGATAAAGTGGTGCGGGATGTCATCATGGGCTGGTCGCTCGTGCGTGAAGCTCCCAGAGGCATTTGCGTGGGCCATTCAAGCCTCGAGAGTTGCCATTGCCGTTAAATATATTAACATTTATTTTTTATATGTATTTTTAATGCTATATAATTAGTTTTTTTATCGTATATGATGGCCATTTGTGCCCTTTACAATATGTGTACAGTAGAACGTTCATAATGTTCCATGGAACTGTGATAAATGTGTCAGATATGTGTCCACAACAAATGTTCATTGGTGCAAAATTACCTGTTCAATATATTTACAATATTTCACACACTATTTATGCAGTCACACACTGTATTACACATTCAGTATTTCGGAAGTAAGTGATAATCAAAGAACCATGGTACATGGCAAAAATTTGCACTCGATCCACCAGGTACAAAAAAAATTTACTTCCCGTTCCTTCGTTGTGTGTGTTTGCAAATAACGCTCTCACGTACACCCTTGATTTTAGTACTTGTAGGTGGTATGTAGCCAAGCTTGTGAAGTGTAAGGTAGTCTTGAAAAGATTATAGTAAAATATAAATTTGTAAGGTAGTCGTGAAAAGATCGTTTTGTAAGGTATTCGGAAGAGATTCAGGTATTCTGGATGATATTCAGGTATTCTGGAAGAGATTCAGCTATTCTTGAAAAGATGGCTTTGTAAGGAATGATTGAAAAAAATACAGGCATTCTTGGAAAATCTAGGAAAAGCTCAATGACAAAATTCTGTCCTGGTATCACTCATATCTTCACCTGTATATGGGAAATTAGGTGCATCTACTGTATAGAAATTGATGATGACAAGGTTGGGCATGGGCAGCGCTCAGCTACTACTGGATACACTCGCTGTATCGTCCTCATCAGTGCTGTATCACTTGCATCTGACCTTAGTGTTAGGTCCTTATTGTGCATAGCTTCATCAATATCATGTCCTTTATGTTCTTCAAACAATAAGGTCTGAATTTCACTGACAGAGAGAAATTTTTCAACACTCCATCGGACAGGGGTTGGGAGCCAGAGGCACATGCACCATCCATGGTTGTTCACTCGGAACTGATCCAGCCAGTAGCTAGGCATTTTGGTAGTTTTTTCCCAAGATGGCTGCCTCCACTGGAGGTCCCAGGAGTCCATTTCGTACCCAACCAACCACGCTCGCATTTTAAATGGGCCCAAAATCTTAAAATGGTGTTTTCTCAGGCCGGCGCAGTTTTAAACAAACAAGTTTTCTCGGCCAGCCCAGCACAGTGGTTAACTACTTGACTGCGTGAGCCAAGAAAACTTGGTCGGTGGGAAACTGCGCGAGTTGAGAAAACACCTTTTAAATATTTCATTCCCATTCAAAACATGCGTGCAGAAGGTTGTGTACAAAATGAACTCTTGGAATCGACAGCGAGGGGCAGCCATCTTGGAAAAAATCCCAGAATGTCCTAGGGCTGCTGGCTGGCTGGCTTAGTGAACAGCCATGGGTGACGCATGCGCCTTTGGCTCCCCAAACACCAATTCGACGCGATGTTGAAAGTTCGCTCTGTCGGTGAAATTCAGATCATATTCTTTGAAGAACATAAGGATCATGATATTGATGAAGCTAAGCACAATAAGGACCTAACACAAGGGTCGGATGTAAGTGATACAGCACCGATGAGGACGATACAATGAGCATATCCCGTAGTAGCTGAGCACCACCAATGCTCATCCTTGTTATCTCCAATTTTTATAGATGATAGACACATGAATCGTTTTCTGGGTTCAGTGATGATACAAGTAGCATAGATAAACAGTGTTAGCGGCTTCCATAATGGTGTTTTCTATAGAAATTTTCAAGAATAGCTGAATCTCTTCCCGAATACCTTACAAAGTGATCTTTTCAAGACTACCTTACAAACTTATCTTTTCCTGTAATTTTTTCAAGACTACCTTTCACTTTACAAGCTTGGCTACATATCACCTACAAGTACTAAAGCCAAGGGTGTACACGAGTGCGTTATTTGCAAGCACACAGAACGAAGAAACAGGAAGCGAAAATCTATCTGTACCTGGTGCAACAAGAGCGAAGTCGCGCTGTGTACCATGGACTGCTTCACTGATTATCACTCACTTCCGATGTACTGAGTGTGTAATACAGTGTCTTACTGTATACATAGTGTGTGAAAGTGTACATATAGTAATTTTAGGGCATTTTGAACAAGTAATATTGTGGCAATAAACATTTACTGTGGACACATTACTGACACATATCACAGTTCCATGGAAAATTATGAACATTCTACTACTGAATACATATTGTAAAAGACACAAATATGTGTCATATATGATAAAAAAAAAAATAAAACTGCATTGAAAATACATAGAACAAATAATTGAAAATATATTTGTGGCAACTCGCGGTGCTTGAATGGCCCACGCGACCGCCTCTAGGAGCTTCATGCACAGGCGAGCAGCCCACGATGACATCACACACCCCCTTCTCCACATCCCTACAGCCAAAGTAAGTAGAATGTTTTAGTTTTTTTACAATTACATGTTCAGGGAAGGGAATTTATCATTTTACAAAGATAAAAAAAAATTGCGAACACTTGATTTTATGCGCACAGGAGAAATGTCACAATAAACTTAACGCATCACAGAGGTTAAACATCATGTTATTTTCTGAAGCCCATTCAAAGATGTAACATACGATTGGAGGTTTGCTGTGTCCTCTATATTTTCTACTCTCTCACGAAGATTCTTGTATCATCTGCAAACGATGCTAGATTTTGTATCTTTGTCTGTGTCTAAAGTACTAGAGCAAGCACAGTACACTGAGAAACTGAGCTTTTCATGGCAGATGATCCAGATTTTACTTTGTTGGCTACTGCATTACTTATGGGTTCTGTTCATTAGAAAATTAAAGATCATCTTCATACTTTGCTAGTAATTCCTTTTGTGCACATTTTGTGTACAATAACACCACAGTCACACCTGTTGAACACAAAACACGTTCATCATAACATGGCTCCCCCCAACAACTCGGGGTCCCTGATGGTTGCTCCAGTCTGTTCACAGGTATCTGATCCCCTAAGCTCCCTTTACTTTGTAGATGGAGGAGTTTAGCTGTCTGTCTGTCAGTAGACCAGTGTGGGTCTTAGAGAACTGGTGATATTCTTAAGGATTGATTACACCAGTGTATAAGCTACAGGAAGCTTCAACTTGTGAGGTGGACCATTTAACCCCCTTAACTGCGTTGCCTCCAAATATGACACCCCCGCAGTGCGCAGGAAATAAATTCTCTGGAAAAAAAATTTTTTTCTTTTTAAAGTGTCAGAAACCCTTCCCTCAGTATGGGTATGTAGAAAAAAAATCGAAATTGTACTTACTTTGGCTGCTATGGGGTCCGTAAGTTGGGGCGTGACGTCATCATTCCCTGTTCGCCCGTGACGTACGCTCCCGGGGCCAGTAGGGCGCTCGGGGCGGGGCGCGCGAGTTGCCGCGAATATATTTTTGTTCATTTTTTTCGCACAGTTCCAAATACATTTTATTTGTTTTTACGTGCTAATCCTTTGTATAGTGAACACATACACTTTATTATGGCAGTAAAACATCCGTACTGTCCGAAGACACTGTGTTACGTGCATGACACTTGTGTACACATATGTTGCACATATTTACTATGTATCATGCTAATTTATGTATATATACAATCTATTTACACACTATACACTGTCACACACTATATACATTCACCATCAACACACTCAGAACACCTCGAGTGAGAGCAGCCACACCCAGCCAGTCTCCCTCACTACAACATCTTACTCGCCAACATTGCTCCTCCCACAATACTGTTATAGTTCTTATTACACATGTTCTATATATCTATCTACATGTTTTATTTACCAGAACTATGCAAGTAAGCCGGTATTGTGTCCAAACAGTACAGTGGCCACCATACACTGCATGACAAATCACACAGCCGACAGCAGACGACGCTACGATTACGTCACCTCCCTCACCAAAATAGCTCCTCTCAACATTCTTCTGTTGCTGTTCTTACACTATATATACACACTATATATACCCATGTACGTATGTGTTGCCCATAGCGAACCACTAAGCTAGTATGGTGAGCAAAACAAGAGTGCCTGCCACACACACACGATGAGGCTACCTCAATTCTCGCCCTCCCTCCCTTACCAAAATTCCTCCTTCCACAATACTACGCACAACGCTAATTATATCCACAATCCTGCTATTATCACAATCCTGGTCAATAATTCCTGAAAATGAATAATTGACCACACGTTTATTTTGAAAAGGAACCTAAGAAATCATTTGAAGATTCCTAGATGGACGAAATAATGCTGCGGTGCTGTGGCTAGCGCTGTGAACATCATGAACAGCATTGAATCACTGATATTTGAACATTGTACCCAGTCATTATCACACTCAGGCTCTTCTATAACACTATCATGGCTAATACAAGTTATATATATATTTTGACATTATTAGGCGATGCTGTGGTCACACGCTGAACAGCAGTGCTGTGTGCTCATGCTGTGAGCGCCAGCCTTGGTTGCTCACACACTACTGAGGCTCCCACACCCGGGAATGTGGACCACGATTTTTTTTAAAGACGGCGCCTGTTTACAAGAGCCCTGAGGAAGCTGATGTGAACCCCATGTAGCCGCGGGAGTTTTGAATGGAACGTGAAAAATACAAATACCCGGAGGCGCGTTGCGCAAACCAGACGTGAGCCTGCAGGTGCGTTGCGCAGTTTAAGGGTTAATGTGTCTACATCATATAATGAAGCAAAAATTTTGTTCACAGAAACTTTAAGAGTCAATGATGTAGCATTAGCTGAATGTGAGCACAGGGTTTTGGATAATGCATATTGCATCTTCATACTAAGTAATCCAAATCGCAGAGTCCCTGCATGGAAAACCCTGATTACAGCTTTAGAGACAGACATAAATTATAAAATATTTGAATTTGGGATCCCCAAAAGTCAATTTGTGTTATGCTCCCAATAAATCCCATTTCTGAATTATATAATGAGTTACAGAACACTTTAGAGATGCCACAATACAATAATGTGCAGTAATCCAAAAGAAGTGTACAGCACAAGGTAATTGCATGTGATCACCATATATTTAACACATCGTGGACTCAGCATTAGCCAAATAGATGACAGAGCTCAGATTATTTGTATCTTTCCTTTCTTCTCCCATCAGAAGGAAAACAGTTTATGTAAGTGATAGAAATGGTAAAATATTACAAACACAAGTGAACCGAGAAAATGGAAGCTCCACAGAATTTGCTGCATACCAACTCAGTGACCTCACAAAGGTATGGTAACCTTGATACATTAACCCTTAAACTGCTAAGGGGTCCTGAGGAGATTTACACCCCTGTGCACAAGAAAAAAAATCTAAAAAATTATTTCGTCTTCTAAAAATGTTAATTTGTGTTCCCTGAGCACGGGAAAAATAAAAAAATATCGTAGGTAACACATTTTGGCCGCAATAGGATGAGGAATTCTGCCAAAATGTGGGCGTTGACAGAGCAGTCGTCAGGGAGGTCAGCGTCACCCGCGCTGACAGGTGGGAGTTGCCACAAAGATATTATTACCTAATTATTTCAATGTCTCTGATTGATTTTTTCTTATTTTTTTTTTTTTGCAGTAATATTATTCAATAGTATGTATTGTGATATATTTATATAATAAAAGGGATGAATCATTGCTATACTCAAAAGTATGGTGTGCGTATTAGTGATTCAATTATTATGTTCATAAAACAATAAACAAAGAGTTTTGCTGTTATTACACTCTATACACAGGTTATATATAAGTATCTGCATGTTTTGTTCACCATAACAAACCACTAAGTTGGTATTATGAGTCGAGAAGCAACGAGGAGTGACCGCCACACACCAGCCAACCACTCGTTGCCACTTCCTCAACAGCGTCTCACTCGCCCACTTTCTCCTCCCACCATCCTGTTTTTTATTTTATTCACTATATACAGACATTATATATAAGTATCTACAGGTTTTGTTTAACACAACTGTACAACTAAGCTGATATAGTTAGTTCAGGCACTAAGAGACGTTGCTACACAAAGTCAGCTGGGGGCTGTCTCCCTCACTCATTCAAGGTCAGACACACTAAAATTTCTCCCCCAACAATACTGCTTACAGTGTTATTACACTATATACACACATTATATATAAGTATCTACATGTTGTATGCACCGTAACTGTACACATAAGCTTGTAGGGTGCCCAAAGAACATAGTGGCCACCCTCCACAGAGCGAGACGAGTCATGCAGACAACGTCACCTCCGTCACCCAAATGGCTCCTCCCAACATAATTCTTTTGCTGTTATTACACAAATACTCACATTATATATAAGTATCTACATTTGTGTTCACCATAGAGAACCAATGAACTGGTATGGTGAATGCAGACAATAACAGGTGGCCACACAATCAGTAAACGATGCTATCCCTCCGTCCCTCAGCATTACTCCTCCCACAGCGCTAAATTATCACAACAATCCTGCTATTATCACAATCCTGGTCATTTTTATCACAGTCAGGGTCATCTGTAATGTTGTCATCGCTAAATAATAGCAGTTACATATTTATTTTGACATTTTTAGGCAATGCTGTGGTCACAAGCTGAACAGCAATGCTGTTAGCTCATGTTTCGTGCATGAGCTAACAGGATTGCCTCCCAAGGCTAACGGGAGCCTTGGTTGCTCCCACAGTACTGTGGCTCTCACACCGGAGAATATTGTCTCTGATTTTTTTTAAACATGGCGTCTATTTACAAGAGCCCCGAAGAAGCTAATGTGAACCCCATGTAGCCACGGACCATTTGTATTGTGCCTAGCTCCCTATGGCGTATATATATGCTATGCGCACTGTGGGACATGTTACTCATGGCGTATATATACGCCATGCACAGTTTATGGGTTAACTATTATTATTCTGAAGTGAACACAGTAGCTAACCCAACTCCAAGGAGGAATATGCAGTTAAAGATTAAAGATCAGGATATTTGATAAGAAATTTGGCTACATCCTAATACAGTATATTAAAAGGCACAAAAATAATACAATATAACCAAAACAATGTTAACTGACCATTCTGTGTAATGTTATCACACCAAGAAACGTTGATCCACTCCAGGTGCGGACAACCATCACTAAGTGCTTTGAGGGAGACGTCACCAATCTGAGCACACGAGTCTAAGTTTAGCCGTACTAACCGTGGACAGTGTCTGCTGAGTGCCGTACACGTTCTGCAACATAACCACATAACATGTAACACATCTACCTACGTTTTGGGTAAATACATAGATTAGACTACATCCTGCAACATAACCACTAAATGTGTTACACATCTGAATATGTTTTGAATAAACACACAGATTAGACTACTTTTAGCAACATAACCACAAAAGATATAACACATCTGACTACCTTTTGGCTAAATACACAAATTAGACTACGTCCTGCATCATAACTACATAAGATGTAACACATCTACCTACATTTTGTATAAAAATACACAAATAGTAGCAATAGTTATATCCATGAGAAGTATTGAATGGTGAAATTTGTTTGCTGTGTACATACAGAATTACACCACTGCCATACTTTCCAATATATAAGACACACTTGTTATAAAATGATATTTTGTTCTGAATTTTTGTTTAATATGCTTCATAAAATACATTAAAAGTGATGCTCTGGTGTTTTTATGTTACATGCTCTTTTCTGGCGAAGAATGAGGCTGCTGCTTTTCGAAGGGGTCCATGGGTTGTTGATGCTTGGCTGGTTGGGCCGAGGGTGCATCATGTTGTGTCCGGTGGCGGCTCTTCGTCATTATTGTGTACCACGGCTTTTGTGTCCGGGGACGCGCTTTGGGTTGATCCAGTTTCTCTTCTTCCCTGTTCGAGGGTGCGGGTCTCCCAGGTCGTCCGCAGAGTTCTTCAGGCTAACCAGCCTGTGGTCTATTCCCGTGCCTTTGACATTCGTACATTCGCTGCTCTTGCTGCCGTCTTTGGCACCATGTTCTGGGCTTTTGGTGGTGGAACAGGGTCCTGGCTGTTCGTTACCTCATGCATGTCCCTGGGTTTTGTTGGGCCTGTGTTATTTTGGGTCGGCAGTTGCAGCCAGTTGTCTCGCCTTCGAGTTGTGGAGTGAGCAATGTTCGCCTCCCGGGTAAGTCTCTAAGTTTTCCTCTGTGGGTAGTTAGCTCTAGGGAGCCGACGGAGCTCCCCCCAGAAAACCAGCGTTGAATGTAATGAAACGCCATTTTCTGGGTGAGACCCAAAGGCTCCCCGATATCCCTCCCTCCCCCCAGTCGGCGTTTTTTGTGTGTTTTGACATACAGCCTCAGAACTGATGGGTGAATAGCCAGCGTGAGGGGTCTAGGGCTCTCCCTCCCCCCTGCTGCGCAGATAGCGACGTGTGATGTCATGATTGTTTGCTCGTTTCTCTTCGGGGAGTTCTATCCACTTATTCGGCTTTTGGTAGCAATAATTTCACCAGAATAGGGGTTTGTTTTGGGATGCTTACCTTTCTGGGTGCCTGACCCGGTCAATGGCAGACATGGAATGCTTCCAACCACACGGGGGTTTCTATAGGCCATTGCTCCCCTTGCCTCTCTGAGGGGGGCCAGGTTCTGGCTCGTGGTCCCCGGTAGGCCCATAGAACTCCATACACATGACTGATGCCAAAGTCTGACATTAGCATATCAGCCTAGTAAGCTCCGGGAAGTCTCCGGGTCTCACCCAGAAAATGGCATTTCATTATATTCAACGCTGGTTTTTTGCCTTTGGTAGGAAAATGGGTTACTTAAACCTTATCTTCTTATAACATAGATGATGTTAAATTTATTGCATCATATAGTTGCCACATTCCTATTCCTGTAGTTACTAAGATATATTGTAATTATGTATTACTGCTCATAATATGTCTTGTTTTTTTTATTAATTACGTTTATCATGTGAAGTTCCCACTTTGAATTGTATCACAAATTATTTTGTATTAACCATATTTTCTGGCAGACAGGATGCACCTTATTGGACTTCCACCAATCAAGTATATATTGTATTTAGATGTACAAAATCATTTGTTATTTTATATATATATATTGTCGGAAAATCCGACACCATTTTATTTCATACAGACAGATAAGAGCTGTGTTGTATAAACAAGTTACCCATAGAAAACGTAACTTGTAGTGGAATTACCGTCTAAAGAAAACGGGATATCATCACCACATACTATTATAATTCACCACCTATTATGGTGGGAATTATTCTTAAATACATTAGTCTTTGGACTTTACCATCATAAAAACATCTTATATAAATTAACTTAATTATCAATATTAAAGTAGAGTAAATGTGACCCTTCTATCACTTTCTGACATTTGGACAATGTAGGCCAGGCGTCAGTGGGGAAGGAGGGCAGCCATTGTTTATACGAGACCAGAGGCTCACACGGGAGCAAATTCGGCTCCTGTTAATTTTACTTGGACGTAGTGTTATGGAAACCAAAGGTGTACCATTTTCACACGCTGTCAACAAATTCAAGTTAAGTGTTCTTTCCGAAACCCATGTATCTTCATTTATGGCCATTAATGTCATTATATAGGGTGACCCGGTTAGAGCACGTGGAAGCCTCAAACTAAAGGTAATTAAGCCAGGTCTTCAATGTTCCATGTATAGTGTTTTCTCTGACATAGCTTGTCATATATAGGATTCTGGCTTCACAGCTAGCGCACTTTTGACAGGTCAAGACGAGGAAGGAAGACTTTGTGCACCAGTTACTGGGTGATGGAAGCTACCTCAAAGAGGATAATTTGGTGTCTACACCCTAGTTATACCTGGTGGACTAACCTGCTGTACTATAAGATAAGGAACCTTTTCAATGTATGTAGTCTAATTCTGTAGTTTGATTGGCTGCATATATATAAACTAATAAACCCCCCCTAATGTGTAGAGGATCGATTTGTGAGATTAAGAGATTATTGCAGAAATACAGTCCACTTATCATTATACAAATTGCTATCGAAGTATATAAATTAACGTAAATATAAATTCATATAAATTAAATAAATATAAATCTCACAGGTCGGTTCCCACATATATATATATATATATATATATATATCGTACCAAGTAGCCAGAATGCACTTCTCAGCCTACTATGCAAGGCCCAATTTGCCTAATAAGCCAAGTTTTCATGAATTATTTGTTTTTCGACTACCTAACCTACCTAACCTAACCTAACTTTTTTTGGCTACCTAACCTAACCTAACCTATAAAGATAGGTTAGGTTAGGTAGGGTTGGTTAGGTTCGGTCATATATCTACGTTAATTTTAACTCCAATTAAAAAAAATGACCTCATACATAATGAAATGGGTAGCTTTATCATTTCATAGGAAAAAAAATTAGAGAAAATATATTAATTCAGGAAAACTTGGCTTATTAGGCAAATTGGGCCCTGCATAACAGGCCGAGTACGACGTTCTGGCTACTAGGTACGACAAATATATATATATATATATATATATATATATATATATATATATATATATATATATATATATATATATATATATATATATTATTAAATATGACCGAAAAAGTAAGATTAATAATTCTAACACGAATTTTCTCAATCTTTCGTACATTACGCTTCACTGTTGGAGGTAAATCAAAAATCAATTCTCCAAAATTCATTTTTATTTCTAGTCTGACGCAACACGGGCGCGTTTCGTAAAACTTATTACATTTTCAAAGACTTTAGTTCACAAATACACAACTGAATAGAACTTACGTATCTCCGATTTTATATCTACATTTGAGTGAGGTGGAAGGGGTGATGTGGCATTAACACAAGACAGAACAAAATGTGGTATTAATAGGGTATTAATTTCATCAACACAAGACAGAACAAGGGTATTAATAGGGTATTAATTTCATCAACACAAGACAGAACACGAAACAATGGATATTGAATAGAAGTGTTTGTAGAAAGCCTATTGGTCCATATTTCTTGATGCTTCTATATTGGAGCGGAGTCTTGAGGTGGGTAGAATATAGTTGTGCAATAATTGGCTGTTGATTGCTGGTGTTGACTTCTTGATGTGTAGTGCCTCGCAAACGTCAAGCCGCCTGCTATCGCTGTATCTATCGATGATTTCTGTGTTGTTTACTAGGATTTCTCTGGCGATGGTTTGGTTGTGGGAAGAGATTATATGTTCCTTAATGGAGCCCTGTTGCTTATGCATCGTTAAACGCCTAGAAAGAGATGTTGTTGTCTTGCCTATATACTGGGTTTTTTGGAGCTTACAGTCCCCAAGTGGGCATTTGAAGGCATAGACGACGTTAGTCTCTTTTAAAGCGTTCTGTTTTGTGTCTGGAGAGTTTCTCATGAGTAGGCTGGCCGTTTTTCTGGTTTTATAGTAAATCGTCAGTTGTATCCTCTGATTTTTGTCTGTAGGGATAACGTTTCTATTAACAATATCTTTCAGGACCCTTTCCTCCGTTTTATGAGCTGTGGAAAAGAAGTTCCTGTAAAATAGTCTAATAGGGGGTATAGGTGTTGTGTTAGTTGTCTCTTCAGAGGTTGCATGGCTTTTCACTTTCCTTCTTATGATGTCTTCGACGAAACCATTGGAGAAGCCGTTATTGACTAGGACCTGCCTTACCCTACAGAGTTCTTCGTCGACTTGCTTCCATTCTGAGCTGTGGCTGAGAGCACGGTCGACATATGCGTTAACAACACTCCTCTTGTACCTGTCTGGGCAGTCGCTGTTGGCATTTAGGCACATTCCTATGTTTGTTTCCTTAGTGTAGAAGGACTACACTAAGGAAACAAACATAGGAATGTGCCTAAATGCCAACAGCGACTGCCCAGACAGGTACAAGAGGAGTGTTGTTAACGCATATGTCGACCGTGCTCTCAGCCACAGCTCAGAATGGAAGCAAGTCGACGAAGAACTCTGTAGGGTAAGGCAGGTCTTAGTCAATAACGTGAAAAGGAAGGAAGGAAATGTAAGAAGGAAAGTGAAAAGCCATGCAACCTCTGAAGAGACAACTAACACAACACCTATACCCCCTATTAGACTATTTTACAGGAACTTCTTTTCCACAGCTCATAAAACGGAGGAAAGGGTCCTGAAAGATATTGTTAATAGAAACGTTATCCCTACAGACAAAAATCAGAGGATACAACTGACGATTTACTATAAAACCAGAAAAACGGCCAGCCTACTCATGAGAAACTCTCCAGACACAAAACAGAACGCTTTAAAAGAGACTAACGTCGTCTATGCCTTCAAATGCCCACTTGGGGACTGTAAGCTCCAAAAAACCCAGTATATAGGCAAGACAACAACATCTCTTTCTAGGCGTTTAACGATGCATAAGCAACAGGGCTCCATTAAGGAACATATAATCTCTTCCCACAACCAAACCATCGCCAGAGAAATCCTAGTAAACAACACAGAAATCATCGATAGATACAGCGATAGCAGGCGGCTTGACGTTTGCGAGGCACTACACATCAAGAAGTCAACACCAGCAATCAACAGCCAATTATTGCACAACTATATTCTACCCACCTCAAGACTCCGCTCCAATATAGAAGCATCAAGAAATATGGACCAATAGGCTTTCTACAAACACTTCTATTCAATATCCATTGTTTCGTGTTCTGTCTTGTGTTGATGAAATTAATACCCTATTAATACCCTTGTTCTGTCTTGTGTTGATGAAATTAATACCCTATTAATACCACATTTTGTTCTGTCTTGTGTTAATGCCACATCACCCCTTCCACCTCACTCAAATGTAGATATAAAATCGGAGATACGTAAGTTCTATTCAGTTGTGTATTTGTGAACTAGTCTTTGAAAATGTAATAAGTTTTACGAAACGCGCCCGTGTTGCGTCAGACTAGAAATAAAAATGAATTTTGGAGAATTGATTTTTGATTTACCTCCAACAGTGAAGCGTAATGTACGAAAGATTGAGAAAATTCGTGTTAGAATTATTAATCTTACTTTTTCGGTCATATTTAATAATATATGTCTACAGGAAAGACTGCTACCAAAATATACTAATATATATATATATATATATATATATATATATATATATATATATATATATATATATATATATATATATATATATATATGCAGAAAATCCACAGAGAAATATGAAAGAAAGTGAACGTTTCGGCCTGTTAAAGCGTCAGTCTTGTGTTGACAAAGGCTTTAACAGGCCGAAACGTTCACTTTCATATTTCTCTGTGGATTTTCCGCATAAAATGATCAGTGTTTTGTGATCGTCAATTGCATATTATATATATATATATATATATATATATATATATATATATATATATATATATATATATATATATATATATATATATATATATATATGCGGAAAATCCACAGAGAAATATGAAATGAGGTGAACGTTTCGGCTTTGTTAAAGCCTTTGTCAACACCAGACTGACTAAGGAGAAGGGAGAAGGGGGAGGATATATAGGCCGACACCTGACCAACCCATCCCTAGGGTTGGTCAGGTGTAATTAACCAAAATCAGGTATAGCTTAGCTTAAAATGGTCAAAGAGGATTAAGCGGTCAGAGAATAAGGATGAAAGATTAAAGAAAAGCCTCATGAACACACAATATATGAATATACAATTATAATGAGACATTGTAAGCCTCTCTATCAGAGTTGTTTCTTAAACTGTTGTGCAATATTATAACTTAAAAATGGATCAAGTTTGTACATTCCAGTACTAACATTAAGAAGATTTGGACACTGACTGATTAGAGCAGACTCAATCAAATTCCGTTCCACGAAATCCCCACAATTGGTAATGCTTTTTGCCCCATTCCAGTTAATATTGTGATCGCATAAACTCGTATGTAGATACAATGCATTAGACGTTTGGGCAGTTCTAATACTATAAGCATGTTGTGACAACCGCAATTGTAAGGACTTTCCTGTTTGTCCAAGGTACACAGAATCACAATCATTGCAGGGAATTGAATACACACAACCTGCTGTATCAGGGGAGTTTTTTATTAAATTGGATTTGATCGTACTATTAGTGAACACCAAATTTATATTAAGTTTCTTAAAAATCAGAGACAATTTTTCAAGTCCACTCGCATAAGGTATATCCTCCCCCTTCTCCCTTCTCCTTAGTCAGTCTGGTGTTGACAAAGGCTTTAACAAAGCCGAAACGTTCACCTCATTTCATATTTCTCTGTGGATTTTCCGCATAAAATGATCAGTGTTTTGTGATCGTCAATTGCATATATATATATATATATATATATATATATATATATATATATATATATATATATATATATATATATATATATATATATGTCGTACCTAGTAGCCAGAACGCACTTCTCGGCCTACCATGCAAGGCCCGATTTGCCTAATAAGCCGAGTGATTTTCTTTATTTTCAATAAATTGTTTCCAGTTAGTTTATTTGAATATATTATTATTATTTTATATTAAGAACATAAATTATTGACGTAGTTGTGTTAGTTTAGGTTAGGTTATGGTAGGCTAGGTTAGGTTAGGTAGGGTTGGTTAGGTTCGGTCATATATTTACGTTAGTTTTAACTTAAATTTAACAAAATTATCTCATACATAAAGAAATGGATAGCTCTATCATTTTGTAAGAAAAAAAATTTAAAAATATATAAATTCAGGAAAACTTGGCTTATTAGGCAAATCGGACCTTGCATAGTAGGCCGAGAAGTGCGTTCTGGCTACTAGGTACGACATATATATATATATATATATATATATATATATATATATATATATATATATATATATATATATATATATATATATATATATATATATATACTGTAACCCCGCGATTATCCGGGATTCAAACATCCGGAAAACGCCCTTATACGGCCAAAATCATGATCGGATAAAGTTATCACAATATCCGGCAAAAATGGCCATAGGAACCGGATAAAAGCTGGTTTGGCAGGATGAAAATTAGGCCATACCGTTTTAATCCCGTCTGCCTGTGGCTCTAGACGCTTGGTGGAGGAGGGGGTGGGGTGGGTGGGTGGTGTCGGGAGGATGGGAGGGGAGCGTCGGGAGGGACCACCTGGGTACAGGAATTACCATTAATTTTAGAACAATAAATCACATCCAAAAACAAATGAAATAAGTACTAGTAATTATGTAATAACAAATAAATAAGTTTCCTAAAAGCAATGTGCACAGGCTAAAGTTTCCTTAAAAAATATTATGAGTTTTTTTCCTCCTGGCGGCCTATGTAACGTGCTATAGCTGCCCCACCCCAAGTGGACCCGTCCAACACTGGTCAACCCATGTGTGTCCGTCCCTCGTGTTATACACAGTGCTGCGACATTAGTGAAATATTTTTTTAAATAACTTTTTTATTTTCATAGTAACTTTGAACATTTTTGGCCAAGACTATGTCTGGTGGCAGCATCAATCGTTCTGGAGGTGTTAAGAGGAAGAAAGTTGTTCAAACAATTAAAGACAAGTTACGTGTTGTTCAACCAGTGAGGCGTCACAGGCAAGCCGAGCGCCTTAACAAGTGAGGCGCAAACAAGGACCTTCAACAAGTGAGGCGCAAACAAGGACCTTCAACAAGTGAGGCGCATGCAAGCGCCTTCAACAAGTGAGGCCTCACAGGCAACCCAAATGCCTTCAACCAGTGAGGCTTCAGCAGCTGGCAGTCAAAACTAACTTTGCTTCATGAACTGTACAGTAATTTTAAGTGTTAATTTTAGTGTTGTGTTAGTATAGGTTATGTAAATTGTTAAGAATTCTTAACTTCAAGATGTGTGGCTTCAATCAAGAAGACGAACACCAACAAGGTAAGTTGAGGTTTCTAATTGAATATTTAATAATTATAAGTGGCAAGGCAATTCAAATTATGTTGTTTGTAGTACAAAAATAGTTGGAAATGGTCACTTTTGGACTCGTAGGTGAAAAAGTACCATTATCCGAAAAATGTGATAATCCGGCTGGGAGTCCTTCCCATATAGTCCGGATGATCGAGTGGAGATATATATATATATATATATATATATATATATATATATATATATATATATATATGTATATATATATATGTATATATATATATGTATATATATATATATATATATATATATATATATATATATATATATATATATATATATATATATATATATTATATATATATATACTATGTCGTACCTAGTAGCCAGAACTCACTTCTCAGCCTACTATGCAAGGCCCAATTTGCCTAATAAGCCAAGTTTTCATGAATTAATTGTTTTTCAACTACCTAACCTACCTAACCTAACCTAACTTTTTCGGCTACCTAACCTAACCTAACCTATAAAGATAGGTTAGGTTAGGTTAGGTAGGGTTGGTTAGGTTCGGCCATATTTCTACGTTAATTTTAACTCCAATAATAAAAAATTGATCTCATACATAATGAAATCGGTAGCTTTATCATTTCATAAGAAAAAAATTAGAGAAAATATAATAATTCAGGAAAACTTGGCTTATTAGGCAAATTTGGCCTTGCATAGTAGGCTGAGAAGTGCGTTCTGGCTACTAGGTACGACATATATATATATACACATACATACATACATACACACAGAGCACCACTTGGTTTCCGAACCCCTTGGGGACGAGACCCGTCGGTTAACATGTAAGTTCGTAAACGAGAAATAAAGGGACAAATAAACTAGAAATGTAAAAAAAAAAAAAAAAGACGAAAAATTTATGAAAAAACTCTAGGGGAAAAATAGACAGGTTCATAGCATAAATGCGACCGTATTTTGTTAGTACTCACCAATAAGTGAAGTCCTGATCCGCTTTATAAAAGTCCTTAATTGTTCCTAGCTGATTATTAAGACGTCTGGTAAACATCCTCTGGATGTTTCCTGCCAGCCACTGCCAACCAGTCTGCCAGTCAGCCAGTCAGCCAGTCTGCCTGCCAGTCTGCCTGCCAGCCTGCCTGCCAGCCTGCATGCCAGCCAGTCTGCCAGCCAGTCTGCCTGCCAGCCAGCCTGCCAGCCAGTCTGCCTGCCAGCCAGCCTGCCAGCCTCACTCTCTGCCTGTCTCCCTCCCTACCATCCTGTTAACGGGTCGAGTGTGTTAGGCTTAAAATTCGGGAGTGAGCCGGTCTCTTCCCTACCACTCCGACCACCGACAAACCCACTCCCCCTACATCCCATACTCTCTCTTAAAGGTCACTCGGTTCAACCACGTGACTATCTCTGCCACCCTGCTTGCCAGCCAGCCTGCCTCCCTCTCTGCCTGCCATCCAGCCTGCCTCCCTCTCTGCCTGCCATCTAGCCTGCCTCCCTCTGCCTGCCATCCAGCCTGCCTCCCTCTCTGCCTGCCATCCAGCCTGCCTCCCTCTCTGCCTGCCATCCAGCCTGCCTCCCTCTCTGCCTGCCATCTAGCCTGCCTCCCTCTCTGCCTGCCATCCAGCCTGCCTCCCTCTCTGCCTGCCATATCCAGTCTGCCTTCCTCTCTGCCTGCCATCCAGCCTGCCTCCCTCTCTGCCTGCCATCCAGCCTGCCTCCCTCTACCTGCCATCCAGCCTGCTTCCCTCTCTGCCTGCCATCCAGCCTGCCTCCCTCTCTGCCTGCCATCCAGCCTGCCTCCCTCTCTGCCTGCCATCCAGCCTGCCTCCCTCTCTGCCTCCCTCTCTGCCTGCCATCCAGCCTGTCTCCCTCTCTGCCTGCCATCCAGCCTGCCTCCCTCTCTGCCTGCCATCCAGCCTGCCTCCCTCTCTGCCTGCCATCCAGCCTGCCTCCCTCTCTGCCTGCCATCCAGCCTGCCTCCCTCTCTGCCTGCCATCCAGCCTGCCTCCCTCTCTGCCTGCCATCCAGCCTGCCTCCCTCTCTGCCTGCCATATCCAGTCTGCCTTCCTCTCTGCCTGCCATCCAGCCTGCCTCCCTCTCTGCCTGCCATCCAGCCTGCCTCCCTCTCTGCCTGCCATCCAGCCTGCCTCCCTCTCTGCCTGCCATCCAGCCTGCCTCCCTCTACCTGCCATCCAGCCTGCTTCCCTCTGCCTGCCATCCAGCCTGCCTCCCTCTCTGCCTGCCATCCAGCCTGCCTCCCTCTCTGCCTGCCATCCAGCCTGCCTCCCTCTCTGCCTGCCATCCAGCCTGCCTCCCTCTCTGCCTGCCATCCAGCCTGCCTCCCTCTCTGCCTGCCATCCAGCCTGCCTCCCTCTCTGCCTGCCATCCAGCCTGCTTCCCTCTCTGCCTGCCATCCAGCCTGCCTACCTGCCTGCCTGCCAAAAATATACGATGATGTACATTTAAGAAACAAATCTGGGTCACAGGTTTGTCGAGTGTGGTTAGGCTTATGGAGTCAGCTGGTCCCTCCCCCACCACCGACACCCCCCTCCTATCCATGCACACACACACACACACACTCAAAGGTCACATGGTTCATCTCAACAGGACAGGCCCCCACTTGTTATAAATAGTGTGTGGGGCTTCTATGGGGGACTGGTACTATTAAGGGGTAAGGGTAGTTAGAAGACAAGAGTATCAAATATGGGAGAGCTAAAAGGCCCGGCCCCCAAAATAAACTATCCACAGTAGTAATAACTTGCTACTAGACCATATATGTTAGTCTAAGGGTTGATCAATGCGCTCCCACACAGGAAGAAGGGATACTCTGTAATTCATGTACTTATTTATTAACCCCTTAACAACCCCCCATATACACTCACACCAATAACAATAATAATAATAACTTTACCACACTATCTTACGTTAAAAGCCTTGGTCCACATAGGCAGGATACAAGGTTTACACTAAGAACAAGCTAGGGTAAAGTACTATTGGATAAGCACTGAAGCTGGATGCAGCTTAGGGTAGGGAAACCACGTGGGACCCTAATACAAAACACAACACTTAGGGGTACCCAAAACACTGGCAAATACTACCCCCAGGTCTCACCAATCGTTACTACCAGAGTAGGTACACTTAATAATGCCCCGTACTTAACTTAAGGGTACAGGAACTTCAGGTAAGGGAAATAAGTAAGAGGAGACGGGAGAAGAGTAGGGGTGCAGCCACAGAGTAGGTCTCGTCCGCACGAACGCCAGCCAGAGAAGGAACCTCCTAGCGACCAGCTAGGCCTCCCATGTCGTGGTGCCGGAAGGAGCCTAATTGATCGTGCAGCTAAGCACATTAAAGATCTTCCCCTATGCAACGTATTGTTACTTTACAAATGATTAGAAAGTATTAGCAAGCAAAGTTGGTGCCTATGTTATTATTTAATAATCAACCCCCAGCTCAGTCTTTAAATGCTCTTTGAGAAACAATAATAGTCTTACGTCTGGCAGGGAAGATACAAACAATTGCCGCTTGAGATGCACTCAACTGTACTACCAGAAAGTTTAATAGCTCAATTTTGACCTCTTGGTTTCCACTGGAGAACCCAGGGTCATAACATCCATACATCCCTTCCTGCCTGCCTCCTTCCCAGTCTGTCTGCCTGCTAGCCTGCCAGCCAGCCAGCCTGCCTGCCTGCCTGCCTGCCTGCCTGCCTGCCAGCCAGCCAGCCAGCCAGCCAGCCAGCCAGCCAGCCAGCCAGCCAGCCAGCCTGCCTGCCAGCCAGCCAGCCAGCCTGCCTGCCTTTCCCTCCCTCCCTAATTCTCACTACTTCCCTCCTTCCTTGCCTATACCTCCTAGCATCTCTCCCTACCTCCCCCTCCCTCCTAGCATATCTCCCTCCCTTTCTGACTAATTCTCCCCCTCTCTCACTGATTCTCCCCCCTTTCTCATACTGCCTCCCACCTAAGCTCTCCCATCCATCCACCCTCCAGTCAGCCATCACTGACGCAATGCGTGCATTTGGAGCTGATATGGTGCACAGATGTTTCTTAATTGTGCAGATAAATAAAACAAAAGCACAGAATGAACATTCCAGCCTTATGACAATTCAAAATAATAGGAATAATAGGCCATGAATCTGTGAAGTCACAGTGGGCAAACAGGACCATCTCCCACCCACCACCACAGGCTGGCGTGACGCTTGGCGGACCCCTTCCTACCCGAACTTTATTCGGGTAGCATGACTCTCCAACCCCAATCGGGAAACTGGAAGTTTCGGATAACTAAAGTTCGGAAACCAAGTGATGCTCTGTGTGTGTGTGTGTGTATGTATGTATGTATGTATGTATGTATGTATGTATGTATGTATGTATGTGTATGTGTGTAATTACCTAAGTGTAATTACCTAAGTGTAGTTACAGGATGAGAGCTACGCTCGTGGTGTCCCGTCTTCCCAGCACTCTTTGTCATATAACGCTTTGAAACTACTGACGGTCTTGGCCTCCACCACCTTCTCACTTAACTTGTTCCAACCGTCTACCACTCTATTTGCGAAGGTGAATTTTCTTATATTTCTTCGGCATCTGTGTTTAGCTAGTTTAAATCTATGACCTCTTGTTCTTGAAATTCCAGGTCTCAGGAAGTCTTCCCTGTCGATTTTATCAATTCCTGTTACTATTTTGTATGTAGTGATCATATCACCTCTTTTTCTTCTGTCTTCTAGTTTTGGCATATTTAATGCTTCTAACCTCTCCTCGTAGCTCTTGCCCTTCAGTTCTGAGAGCCACTTAGTAGCATGTCTTTGCACCTTTTCCAGTTTGTTGATGTGCTTCTTAAGATATGGGCACCACACAACAGCTGCATATTCTAGCTTTGTCCTAACAAAAGTCATGAACAATTTCTTTAGTATATCGCCATCCATGTATTTAAATGCAATTCTGAAGTTAGAAAGCATAGCATAGGCTCCTTGCACAATATTCTTTATGTGATCCTCAGGTGATAGTTTTCTATCTAGAACCACTCCTAGATCTCTTTGCGTGCGTGTGTGTGTGTATGTATATATATGTATATGTATATATATATATATATATATATATATATATATATATATATATAACTGAAAACTCACACCCCAGAAGTGACTCGAACCCATACTCCCAGAAGCAACGCAACTGGTATGTACAAGACGCCTTAATCCACTTGACCATCACGACCGGACATAATGAGGTGATAGCCGAGGCTATTTGAACCACCCCACCGCCGGCACTCGGATAGTAATCTTGGGCATAGCATTTTACCAAATCACCTCATTCTTTGGGGCACACGTGAGGAACACAAATGCGAACAAGCCTGAATGGTCCCCAGGACAATATGCAACTGAAAACTCACACCCCAGAAGTGACTCGAACCCATACTCCCAGAAGCAACGCAACTGGTATGTACAAGACGCCTTAATCCACTTGACCATCACGACTGGACATAATGAGGTGATAGCCGAGGCTATTTGAACCACCCCACCGCCGGCACTCGGATAGTAATCTTGGGCATAGCATTTTACCAAATCACCTCATTCTTTGGGGCACACGTGAGGAACACAAATGCGAACAAGCCTGAATGGTCCCCAGGACAATATGCAACTCACAAACTCACACCTCGGCTATCACCTCATTATGTCCGGTCGTGATGGTCAAGTGGATTAAGGCGTCTTGTACATACCAGTTGCGTTGCTTCTGGGAGTATGGGTTCGAGTCACTTCTGGGGTGTGAGTTTTCAGTTGCATATTGTCCTGGGGACCATTCAGGCTTGTTCGCATTTGTGTTCCTCACGTGTGCCCCAAAGAATGAGGTGATTTGGTAAAATGCTATGCCCAAGATTACTATCCGAGTGCCGGCGGTGGGGTGGTTCAAATAGCCTCGGCTATCACCTCATTATGTCCGGTCGTGATGGTCAAGTGGATTAAGGCGTCTTGTACATACCAGTTGCGTTGCTTCTGGGAGTATGGGTTCGAGTCACTTCTGGGGTGTGAGTTTTCAGTTGCATATTGTCCTGGGGACCATTCAGGCTTGTTCGCATTTGTGTTCCTCACGTGTGCCCCAAAGAATGAGGTGATTTGGTAAAATGCTATGCCCAAGATTACTATCCGAGTGCCGGCGGTGGGGTGGTTCAAATAGCCTCGGCTATCACCTCATTATGTCCGGTCGTGATGGTCAAGTGGATTAAGGCGTCTTGTACATACCAGTTGCGTTGCTTCTGGGAGTATGGGTTCGAGTCACTTCTGGGGTGTGAGTTTTCAGTTGCATATTGTCCTGGGGACCATTCAGGCTTGTTCGCATATATATATATATATATATATATATATATATATATATATATATATATATATATATATATATATATATATATATATATATATATGCACAGATGTTTCTTAATTGTGCAGATAAATAAAACAAAAGCACAGAATGAACATTCCAGCCTTATGACAATTCAAAATAATAGGAATAATAGGCCATGAATCTGTGAAGTCACAGTGGGCAAACAGGACCATCTCCCACCCACCACCACAGGCTGGCGTGACGCTTGGCGGACCCCTTCCTACCCGAACTTTGTTCGGGTAGCATGACTCTCCAACCCCAATCGGGAAACTGGAAGTTTCGGATAACTAAAGTTCGGAAACCAAGTGATGCTCTGTGTGTGTGTGTATGTATGTATGTATGTATGTATGTATGTATGTATGTGTATGTGTGTAATTACCTAAGTGTAATTACCTAAGTGTAGTTACAGGATGAGAGCTACGCTCATGGTGTCCCGTCTTCCCAGCACTCTTTGTCATATAACGCTTTGAAACTACTGACGGTCTTGACGGAAACTGACGGAAAAGACTGTCACAGCAACGACTGACAACGCTGATGCTGAAAACAAAGCCCGCCTCCTAGCGGTAACAGCACCCCACGCCGGGGATTTTTTATTTGCTGTGCCCAATGCAGCCCTGGGAACTCGCCTCAGTCATGACGCTCTCCGCATTGGAGTTGCCCTTCGCCTTGCTGCCCCCATCCTCACCGAACATAGGTGCATCTGCGGAACTGCGATGGCAGACCAATATGGTCGTCATGGTCTGGTATGTCGTAAATCACAGGGTAAAATTGCAAGACATGAAGAAGTCAACGACATCATCAAGAGGAGCCTCGCCACAGCCCGCTGCCCGGCACAAAGAGAACCACACTTATCCAGACCTAACGACCCTCAGAAGCGCCCTGATGGGGTCACCTTGCTACCTTGGAAGGATGGTAAGCAAGTGGTATGGGACTACATGTGCGCTGCCACACTGGCCAGTACCTACCTCCACTACAGCACACGTGAAAGCGGTGGTGCTGCTCCTTTCAGGGAATCGCAGAAAATTATTAAATACAGAGGTCTAGCACACTGCTACAGCTTTGTTCCGATCGGATCGGAGACCCTCGGTTCGTGGGGAAAATGTGCATTGAAGTTCCTGAAGGAATTGGGGGACAAATTGATCAGCGCTACAAAAGACCAGAGAGCAAAAAGTTTCTTGTTCCAGCGCCTCAGTGTTGCGATTCAGAGGGGAAATGCCTGTTGCGTCTTGGGCACTAGTCCAACTTCAGAGGAATTCGAAGAAGTGTTTGACTTGCAACAATGATCGAACCCGTCTGTGACATTCATCAATGTTTCCCATTGTTGTGTTCTTCAAGAGATCCATAACCTTTAAGCACCTTTTTGCATTATTATTTTTGTATCAACCCATGTATATCTTGTAACCATCAAATGCATAATAAAGCACAAAAAATATTCAAGGAAGGGGGTGGTAGGAGAAAAGCACACACAAACTGTATTGGAGGGGATCTAAACATTCCCTCTAATGCGTTATGCGTGGTTTCCTCCGAGGCTATGGGTCCCCCTTCTTCCAGCTAGAGAGAGTATATATATATATATATATATATATATATATATATATATATATATATATATATATATATATATATATATATATATATAAATATATATAATATATATAATATATATAATATATATAATATATATAATATATATAATATATATATATATATATATATATATATATATATATATATATATATATATATATATATATATATAATATATATAAATATATATAATATATATAATATATATAATATATATATATATATATATATATATATATATATATATATATATATATATATATATATATATATATATGTCGTACCTAGTAGCCAGAACGCACTTCTCAGGATACTATGCAAGGCCCGATTTGCCTAATAAGCCAAGTTTTCATGAATTAATTGTTTTTCGACTACCTAACCTACCTAACCTAACTTTTTCGGCTACCTAACCTAACCTAACCAATAAAGATAGGTTAGGTTAGGTTAGGTAGGGTTGGTTAGGTTCGGTCAGATATCTACGTTAATTTTAACTCCAATAAAAAAAAATTGACCTTATACATAATGAAATGGGTAGCTTTATCATTTCATAAGAAAAAAATTAGAGAAAATATATTAATTCAGGAAAACTTGGCTTATTAGGCAAATCGGGCTTTGAATAGTAGGCTGAGAAGTGCGTTCTGGCTACTAGGTACGACATATATATATATATATATATATATATATATATATATATATATATATATATATATATATATATATATATATATATATATATATATATATATAAAATTACAAAATAAAAAAACATAGCACTATTTTACATATTATTGCACCACATTTATTGTAGTTATACCAAACCAATAGAGGTAGGATAATTTTAGACTGCCATGGTACTAAGATTTGTACAAATTCAGTTTACACCATTAGCTGCATTAATAGGTAGGATTATTACCTAACTAGTACTGTGTTAGACAGTGCTGGGGTATTATTATTTATGTAGTGCTGACCCTAAATAGGGTGGGATTTATAAACTATTTATTGTGTAATTACATTTTATTACATATTTCTATATTCATCTTTGAGTGTTACTGAAAGTGTCATTACCCATCCAAGGCTGATTTTGAAGAGCTAAGCTTAGGAACTCCTGTAGTGATACCAAAGTACTACTCAAATCTTAGTTCCTTATTATTAGGTAGGTAGCTAACCTCTAAATGAGGTGAATTACAATCAGCCTCAAGGAAATATTAGGCTGTCAATAATTATACCTGCTCTACATATAGGAGCAAGTACCATAGCTGTCCAAGTAGCTATATAACCCCTATAAGGCTCTAACTCTCAGCCAGCATGGATACTCTACAAAAAAAAACTAGAAGAACCTTGAAAGGTTTTCAAAAGCACTTATCAAGACTACTTGACAAATGTGATAACTGTTTAGGAACTGATTCAGTTGACATCTTCAGGCTAAGAATTTCCACAATGGTGGCTAGCCAAAAATATGACCAAGTAAAGGATACAATAGAGTCTTATAGGAACATACTCCTCGTCAGTAATATTGACCGAGACGAATTGAGTCTGATAGAATCTGACCTTACCGACTGTGAAGATATAATTCAAGACAAGTTAGATCACTATAACAAAGGACTTGCAACACAAAATGTTCCTGATTGGTTAGAACATTTTTTTAGTAGACCTACACCCAAGCAAGCACCCAGCTCAGATGAAATACATGAGCTACCTCAAAATGAGGAGAATCCTCTAATCAATACTGATCCCTACACAGGATCAACAACTGAAGTTAAACCTTCATTTTCTACAATTTCATCTAATACAACTTCATGTAATAATTCATTTACAGAGTCTGATCAATTTTCAGACAGCTCTTCTCAATATTCCCTGGATTCTATAAATTCAATGCATGAGGCTACTGAATTAACCAGCTTCTCACAAGAACCCAGAGAAATAAGTGAAGCTGCAGATGAAACTCCTAGTGAAGCTGCAACAGCCAGTGAATCTGAACCAGAAAATGGAAATAAAGCTGAAGTTGCAGCAGCAGCTGAAGCTGTAATTAAAGCTGAGGCTAAGCAAGAAGCCTTCAGCAACACAAGTAATAGTCATAATTACTCACACCAGCCTTCTAGAGCAAGTGCTAACAATGAGAAGACTGTTATAAACCTTGTACACCAATTACTAGATTTATCTCCACCAGAACAATCAGTTGACTCTTTACAAGCTTTTAGGTTTTCAGCTTGAGTCACTGTTAAATTCTTTCAGTAAAGAGGTGAATCACCCAACTGCTGAGTGGATGACTAAAATTATCATCCAGAGAAAATTGTCTGGTGCGGTACTTTATAAATTATATTTATACCAGAATGGTAATTTCCTGTCAATGCAGGATATATTCACAGGTTTGCGCAATATAAGCAATCAATCAGCAAGCCAGGCATTTAATAAGTCTTCTGAATGCACAGAAACTGTATCCACATTAGTTTCCTTACCTGAAACTCCTAAAGTGACACTGTCATTAATCAACAAGAGTACTAATAATCAATGTAATAACAACAGGTCAAACACTGATTCATCAGTAAGACCTAAGAGCCCCATAAGTGCTCCTAAGGGACCTAAGAGTCCAATGAGTACTCCCAAGAGCCCAATAATTGCTCCCCAGAGTACACCAAGTACTCACAAGAGAATAAATAACAAGCAAATGCAAGCAGCAAAACCTTCACAACCTGCAGTTGCAGTTTCACCTAAACCGGTGTTCCCTAAACGAACTATAGGATGAGGATTATGTTTGTTTTGCAATCAAAAACATTATCTGTACAAATGTACTAATTATCCTAATAGAGACACACGAGTCAGACGACTCAGTTACACAAATGTACTAGGTGTCTCAAATCACAATGTTAATAGCTGTGACACCCCACTGAACACGTGCAATAGGTGTAGAAGGGGCAAGCATCATGCCTGTGCAAATTTGTCAAAACAAATTATTTCAATCCTACAATAGGAGGTAGAGAATCTACACATGTACAGTGCTGCAAGATGCGAGATGTGTACAGTGAAATATCACCAGTGTCTTAAGTGGATGCAAGTTTGCCCACTGCCCAACTCCAAGTAAAGAATAATGGGACTAAGATCACCACTTGTGGACTATTTGATCAAGGGTCCCAGAGAACTTTCATTACTCAGAAAGTGGCAGAGGCACTCAATTTACAACCAATCAGACAGGTAAAATTAAACCTGTCAGGGTTCATGATAAATCGACAATACTCAGTAATTCAACCACTTGTACGTCTAGGTAGTCACGTCAAGGCAATCCAAGCCATTGTTGTAGATCAAATACCTTTTGACCTAAATATTAAGGGTCTGGGGTACACAGCCCACTTCCTGCAGGAACGTGAAATTAATTTGGCTGACAAGAAGTTAATGTCTGACCGCCTTAACCCTCAAACCGCGCATATCATATATAAATGATATCAGTGACAAAACCGAAACCGCGCACATCATTTATATATGATTTCGTGTCTAGCGCTACAATTTAAACACCCCGCCTAGGATAGGGGCAGCTATAGTACAGCCACGACCGATAGTTGCCAGATGCTACCTAGAAAAAAATGCAGGCCAACATTCTTGGGTGTTACAGAGTCAGTATTGAGCAAGCCACCAAGGCTGGCGCACACAGCACGAGCTCATAGCACCACTGTTCAGCTTGTGACCACAGCATCGCCTACAAATACCATAATATAAATGATACTGCTATTATTTAGCAGTGATAGTATTACTGAAGCCCCCTGACTGTGATAAAACTGACCAGGATTCTGATAATAGGAGGATTGTGGTGATATTTAGCGCTGTGCTCCATGGAGGGAGGAGTAAGGCTGTGGGAGGGAGGGTTGTGGCGTCGTTTTCTGACTGTGTGTGGCCACCATTTATTGACTGCACTCACCATACCAGCTTAGTGGTTCGATATGGTGAACACAAATGTAAATACATATATATAACGTGTGTATAGTGTGAGATAACAGCGAGAGGAGTAGGTTGGGAGCCGCCATTTTGGTGAGGGAGGAGCGTCGTCTGCACGACTTGGCATGTTGTTTACTGATGGCCACTATGGTCTTTGGGCACCATACCAGCTTATTTGTACAGGTATGGTGAATAAAACAGGTAGATACTTATATATAATGTGTGTATATAGCGTAATAACACAACAAACAATATTGTTGGATGACAAATATTAGTGCGTCTGGCCTTGAGGGCGGCCGCCGATCAGCTGACTGTGTGAGTAGCTACGTCTTATGGCCTTTACTCACCATACAAGCTTAGATGTACAGTTATGGTGAACAAAACATGTAAATACGTATATATAACGTCTGTGTATAGTGAATAAATACAGAAGGAGTATTGTGGGAGGTGAATGAGGGTGAGTGAGGTGGTGTTGAGGGAGGGAGTGGCAGTGAGTGGCTCACTGGTGTTTGGCGGTCACTCCTCGTTGCTTTTTGACTCACAAGTCCAACTTAGTAGTTCGTTATGGTGTACAAAACATGCAAATACTTATATATAACCTGTGTATATAGTGTAACAACAGCAAAACTATTTGTTTATTGTTTTATGAACATAATAATTGAATCACTAATATGCACACCATAATTTTGAGTACAGCGATGGTTCACACATTTTATAATATAAATATACCACAATTCACTGTATGGAATAATATTACTGCAAAAAAACTAAGAAAAAATCAATCAGAGACATTGAAATAATTAGGTAATAATATATTTGTGGCAACTGCCGTCTGACAGCTCGGGCGGAGTAGACCTCGTCTGGCGAAGGCTCTGCCAACGCCCCTTTTTTGCCACACTTCCTTACCCTATTGCGGCTAAAATATGCCACCTACGATTTTTTTGTTATTTTTTCCGTGAACATGGAAAAAAAAATGAACACTTCTATAAGACGAAAGAATTTTTTGGATTTTTTTTTTTTTGTTGCGCCTGTGGGTGTGAATTCCATTTGGGCCCCTAG
Source organism: Procambarus clarkii (assembly GCF_040958095.1). Taxonomy (NCBI): domain Eukaryota; kingdom Metazoa; phylum Arthropoda; class Malacostraca; order Decapoda; family Cambaridae; genus Procambarus; species Procambarus clarkii. The sequence goes on from NC_091189.1 coordinate 38,767,857, forward strand.
CGGTTTGAGGGTTAATACTGTAAATGTACTAGTGGGAGCAGACTACTATTACCAGTTCATAACTGGACATGTTAAACGATTGGGCATAAATATGCTCCAATCTGCAGGTGGCTACTTACTGACAGGTAAACTTTTAAACCCGAAGAAGCCTATGCCTGCCAATAATAATAAATTAGTCAGCAGTAAATCCATTCTCCAGCAGCAAGCTGAATGAGAAACCCAGCTGAGTAATAAACCCAGATTGAATGTGGTACACTTAATATTCGCCGAGATGTTTTATAGCTCTCAGTGGAAAATCAGTGGTCCGTACCTAAACAGGTACAAGTCAAAATGACCAAGCCATTGAACCCACTGCAGACCTAGAATTATTCTCGACAAGTAATAATTGACCACACTCAGTCTCCCTAGGTAATTAATAATATTAGGTTAGAGAATCTAGCAATCCCTAGGTAATCAATAATATTAGACTAGAGAATCTAGCACTCCCTAGGTAATCAATAATATTAGGCTAGAGAATCTAGCACTCCCTAGGTAATTAATAATATTAGGCTAGAGAATCTAGCACCCAATGCTTCCAGCATTCCTGAATTTATCAATACCACGAAGTCATCAAGCAACTTCTACACTTGTAAATTCACTAGGACTAAGGTCCATTATACCTGCGCTTAAGGTTTGCCAAGAAAACTTTATTAATTCCACGTTTTCCATATATTTTTGTTCATTTTTTGCGCACAGTTCCAAATACATTTTATTTGTTTTTACGTGCTAATTTTATGTATAATGAACACGTACACTATATTATGGCAGTAAAACATCTGTACTGTCCGAAGACACTGTGTTACGTGCATGACACTTATGTACACATATGTTGCACATATTTACCATGTATCATGCTAATTTATGTATATATACAATTTCTATTTACAGACTATACACTGTCACAAACTATATACATTCACCATCAACACATTCAGAACACCGCGAGTGTGAGCTGTCACACCCAGCCAGCCCCCTCCCTCACTCCTCCAACATTGTATTCGCCAACATTGCTCCTCCCACCATACAGTTATTGTTTTTATTACACTATTTACACATGTTATATATATACCTATCTACATGTTTTATTTACCAGAACTATGCAAGTAAGCCGGTATTGTGTCCAAACAGTACAGTGGCCACCATACACTGCATGAGAAATCACACAGCAGACAGCAGACGATGCTACGATTACGACGTCACCTCCCTCACCAAAATAGCTCCTCTCAACATACTCCTGTTGCTGTTATTACACTACATACACTATATACACACACACACACACACACACACTGTATATACCCATGTACATGTGTGTTCCCCATAGTGAACCACGAAGCTACTATAGTGAGTGAAACAAGAGTGGCTGACACAGTGAGGCTACCCCAATTCTCTCCCTCCCTCCTCACCAAAATTCCTCCTTCCACAATACTACGCACAACGCTAATTATAACCACAATCCTGGTCACTAATTCCTGTAAATGAATAATTGACCACAAGTTCATTTTGAAAAGGAACGTAAGAAATCGTTTGAAGATTCCTAGATGGACGAAATAATGCTGTGGTGCCGTTCATTCGCTGTGAACATCGTGAACAGCATTGAATCACCGATATTTGAACATTGTACCCAGTCATTATCACACTCAGGCTCTTCTATAATACTATCATGGCTAAATAATACAGGTTTTATATATATATATATATATATATATATATATATATATATATATATATATATATATATATATATATATATATATATATTTATATGTCGTACCTAGTAGCCAGAACGCACTTCTCAGCCTACTATGCAATGCCCGATTTGCCTAATAAGCCAAGTTTTCATGAATTAATTGTTTTTCGACTACCTAACCTACCTAACCTAACCTAACCTAACTTTTTCGGCTACCTAACCAAACCTAACCTATAAAGATAGGTTAGGTTAGGTTAGGTTAGGTAGGGTTGGTTAGGTTCGGTCATATATCTACGTTAATTTTAACTCCAATAAAAAAAAATTGACCTCATACATAATGAAAAGGGTAGCTTTATCATTTCATAAGAAAAAAATTAGAAAAAATATATTAATTCAGGAAAACTTGGCTTACTAGGCAAATCGGGCCTTGAATAGTAGGCCAAAAAGTGAGTTCTGGCTACTAGGTACGACATATATATATATATATATATATATATATGTCGTACCTAATAGCCGGAACGCACTTCTCAGCCTACTATTCAAGGCCCGATTTGCCTAATAAGCCAAGTTTTCATGAATTAATGTTTTTTCGTCTACCTAACCTACCTAACCTAACCTAACCTAGCTTTTTTTGGCTACCTAACCTAACCTTACCTATAAATATAGGTTAGGTTAGGTTAGGTAGGGTTGGTTAGGTTCGGTCATATATCTACGTTAATTTTAACTCCAATAAAAAAAAATTGACCTCATACATAGAGAAAAGGGTTGCTTTATCATTTCATAAGAAAAAAATTATAGTAAATATATTAATTCAGGAAAACTTGGCTTATTAGGCAAATCGGGCCTTGAATAGTAGGCTGAGAAGTGAGTTCTGGCTACTAGGTACGACATATATATATATATATATATATATATATATATATATATATATATATATATATATATATATATATATATATATGTCGTACCTAATAGCCAGAACGCACTTCTCAGCCTACTATGCAAGGCCCGATTTGCCTAATAAGCCAAGTTTTCCTGAATTAATATATTTTCTCTAATTTTTTTCTTATGAAATGATAAAGCTACCCATTTCATTATGTATGAGGTCAATTTTTTTTTATTAGAGTTAAAATTAATGTAGATATATGACCGAACCTAACCATCCCTACCTAACCTAACCTAACCTATCTTTATAGGTTAGGTTCGGTTAGGTAGCAGAAAAAGTTAGGTTAGGTCAGGTTAGGTAGGTTAGGTAGTCGAAAAACAAATAATTCATGAAAACTTGGCTTATTAGGCTAATTGGGCCTTGCATAGTAGGCTGAGAAGTGCGTTCTGGCTACTAGGTACGACATACATATATATATATATATATATATATATATATGTCGTACCTAGTAGCCAGAACGCACTTATCAGCCTACTATGCAAGGCCCGAATTGCCTAATAAGCCAAGTTTTCCTGAATTAATATATTTTTTCTAATTTTTTTCCTATGAAATGATAAAGTTACCCATTTCATTACGTATGAGGTAAATTTTTTTTATTGGAGTTGAAATTGACGTAGATATATGACCGAACCTAACCAACCCTACCTAACCTAACCTAACCTATCTTTATAGGTTAGGTTAGGTTAGGTAGCCGAAAAAGTTAGGTTAGGTTAGGTTAGGTAGGTTAGGTTGTCGAAAGACAATTAATTCATGAAAATTTGGCTTATTAGGCAAATCGGGCCTTGCATAGTAGGCTGATTAGTGCGTTCTGGCTACTAGGTACGACATATATATATATATATATATATATATATATATATATATATATATATATATATATATATATATATATATATATATATATATATATATATATATATATATATATATCCATTGTTGTGTTTTTCAAGAGATCCATAACCTTTAAGCACCTTTTTGCATTATTATTTTTGTATCAACCCATGTATATCTTGTAACCATCAAATGCATAATAAAGCAGTATATATATATATATATATATATATATATATATATATATATATATATATATATATATATATATATATATATATATATATATATATATATATATATATATATATACATATATATATTTTGACATTATTAGGCGATGCTGTGGTCACACACTGAACAGCAGTACTGTGCGCTCATGCTGCGAGCGCCAGCCTTGGTTGCTCACTCACTACTGAGGCTCTCACACCTGAGAATGTGGACCACAAATTTTTTTAAAGATGGCGTCTGTTTACAAGAGCCCTGAGGAAGCTGATGTGAACCCCATGTAGCCCGCTGAAGTTTTGAATGGAACGTGAAAAACACAAATACCCGGAGGCGCGTAGCGCACCCCAGACGTGGGCCTGCAGGCGCGTTGTGCAGTTAAAGGGTTAATAATCTTTCAATATATTGATTATTTAATATTTCATGATTTTTGAATCTACATTTTAGTTCAAATTTTTGCCATTTTACTAACCCTTTAATGAACTAGTGATAAACCACACTGGTTCCTAGATATATATGAACTTCTAGAAATAACCCCCCCAATGTTGATATTTGAGGCTTTTAACTTTAATCAATTAATAATACAGTCCATTCATTTTCTTTAAGTAATTGTTAAATAAGTTAACATACATAGGCACTGGTTCTATAGTGTCAATCTTATAATCACTTTTATTTGTTTTCCCTCTTTTCCCAAAAGTGGGTGGTCCTTTGATTTATATTAATTTTCATAATTTAATAATTCTATATTTGAGTCAAAGCCCCAGATACCCAACAGTGCCAGACCTGGTCAATGGCAGACATAGAATGCTTCCATCCACACGAGGGTTTCTATAGGACATTGCTCCTCGTGCCTCTCTGAGGGGGCCAGGTTCTGTCTTGTGGTCCCCGGTAGGCAAGAACTCCATGTACATTGACTAATGCCAGAAAGCCAATATATCTATATCAGCCTGGATAGCTCTGGAGAGCCGACGGGGCTCCCTTCAGAAAAAGTGATAAGAGCTTATAGGTTCCACACCAAATGCAGGAAGGTGAAGACAGTTACCGTCACCTTATAACCCAGACAACATTATTGACTAAACAGGAAATGCAAGACAGGTCTAAGATTGCCTTACTGAGGAGCTACTACCAAATTATGCTCCCGAGCAGAGAAAGAGGCTATTAGCATTTGTTACCCTGGATGGGTTATGCCAATATAATGTTTTACAGCTTGCTATGAAAAAAGAGCTACTGCTGTTTCCAGTATGTGATGAGCAGGTCCTCCAAGGTGCAGCAACAGACTATACACTGCCAGCACAACACATGTGCAGTGTACACTGATGACAGTGGTCCATGTTAACTCCTGGAATGAGCACCCTGTGAGGAAAGAGGACCTGTTCAGGCAGCTCAAGAAAGTCAACCAAGCCATCAACCTAACACAGTGAATTCATTATGGTCCAAATGGAATATATACTGTAGGATATGTGTTATGGTAGATATGTGGTATGTGGCAGTGCGAGTTAGGCAGAGGGCTGAGGTAACTGTCAGATGACAGTGGCCAAGACCAGGAAGGAGCTACACAACTGTAATTGGATACCTTAGTTAGAGTATTACAGAAAATCCTGCACCAATTTTTCCACCATGGCATTCCCGTGACCAGTCTGCTCTTGAGGAGCAGAAAATGGGTGTGGCCTCAAAGTTGCCAAGAGTCTTTCAAAAAGACAAAATCTCTCTTGACCCAAGCTCCAATTTTATCATCCTCAAGCTTCGAGATGCTGTTCATTCAGTTTATAATAATAATTAAAAATAATATTAATAATAGTTAATTTTGTCAGTGAAAAGGAAGCTTGTATATATATATATAAACTTTAGGCATGTGTTGAGGTTCACCTCAGGTCAACTACTGTATTGACCTTCCCCCCACGATGCAGCCCCCTCAACAGTTGTCTAACTCCCAGGAACCTATTTAATGCTAGGTCAACAGAAGCATTAGGCAAAAGAAAACATGCCCAACTATTTCTGTCCCCCCCCCCTATGGATTGAACCCAGGATCCCTAATTGTGAGTCTAGAATATAGCCACTGTACTACTGTGATCTTACAGGCAGATGCCAGTGACAATTCCTGAATGCTACTGTACAACACTGTCAACACAATGCCATACTTGTCTGTAATATTCTTGCAGTAATTAAGATTAAGTTCTTCTATATTGTTGCACATTTCGGCAAAAGTAACGAGGGCTGCATCGTTGACACTCTGGCAGCCCCGTAAAGAGAGCTGTTTCAGGAATCCACCACATCTTCTGCCAATATTTTCCACCACTCTCCCCTGTAAAAGAATAAAATTAGACACTACAGTTTCACCTTAGGACATTATATTTGCTAAACAATAAAGAAAACAGCATTGAATGTAATGAAATGCCAGTTTCTGGGTGAGCCCCGAAGGCTCCCTGAAGCTATCACACTGAATAAATGCCACACTACTAGGTGTCATCAGTGGTAGAATTCAATTGGTCTACCGGGGACCATGAGCCAGAACCTAGCTCCCTCAGAGGCGCAGGGAGCGATAGCCCTATGAACACTTTACATTTAAAGTTTATCACCTTTGCCACCATCCATGGGAAGGCACCCAGAAAGATAGGCAAATCAAAACAGACCACTGAATAACTGAATGGTTAACATGAAACTGCAGCCTCAAAATTGCCAAAAGAACTCCCCCATCTTGTGAAACTAACCCCCAACTAGTTCCCCCCCCCCCACCCCCACACCTGGAGGGAGGAGGGAGACAGCCAGGGTCAGCCAGGCCACGAAAAGTCCAGTTCTTAACGAAAAAAAAACACCGACAACACCTGAGGGGGAGAGGGTGTCAGGGAGCCTCCGGGGCTCAGACAGTGCCATTTAATTACATTCAATGCTAGTTTTCTGTGTGGGTAGCCCTATTGGTTCCCTGAAGCTAACTACCCACACAGGTCAAAAGGGTCACTTACCAGGGACATGGCAGTACAGCAGGTATCAAGTTGAAGGCGTGACCGATATCTACAAAATACAAGCCAGCACAACACATGGCAGCAGAGGACGACCGAGATCAACAAGATACCTGGCAGCCAAGACCATGTTAGACCTCCAAAACCAACAAAAGACCTACAACAAAAATAAAAGAAAAAACCTTGCAAAAGTTTAATGTCTCCAGAAGGAACAGAAACCGGCCACCGCGAAGGTAGGCGAGCTGTGCAGTTCCTTGCGCTTCTACCAGCAAAAGATACCACTTCCTAACCAAACAGAAGACACGAAAACCCCAGCTGGTCCCAAGGGCGGGGGTAAGAACCGAGCAGCAAAGACCCCTATGACCCCTTCCAAAACTTCTATGGAAGGGAACCCTAGAACCCAAAGGCAGTACTTACAGAGCACCCAGGGAAGAGAACCCTGAGTGCATGCAGCTCCAGTACTATTCAAGGTACACCTTGCCACTGCGCCTCACACACAGCAGAAACACACAACGAAGGCACACAACTGCACTGAAATCTGAGGCCAGAGTCAACGTCCGCCCCGGACAACATCAGCCAACGAACTGGATGGCTTGGGTATCCGGTGCTGGGAGTCTGGGGCTCCCCCTCCCCTCCTAGGGGGGGGGGGAGCTGTGTGGACAGGCGGGGTTATCTTGAGGTTATCTTGAGATGATTTCGGGGCTTTTTTTTTAGTGTCCCCGCGGCCCGGTCCTAGACCAGGCCTCCACCCCCAGGAAGCAGCCCGTGACAGCTGACTAACACTTAGGTACCTATTTACTGCTAGGTAACAGGGGCATTCAGGGTGAAAGAAACTTTGCCCATTTGTTTCTGCCTCGTGCGGGAATTGAACCCGCGCCACAGAATTACGAGTCCTGCGCGCTATCCACCAGGCTACGAGGCCCCAATGTAGGGAATGTAGGCCCTCGGCTGTAGTAGGCTGTAGTAGGCTGTAGTAGGGAATGTAGAATGTAGGCCCTCACTGCCACCCCGAAGGGTGCAGTGAGGTGTTACGTTTGCTTATTTGTTTGTTTCCTTAAGTTACAGGGCGAGTTCTGTCTCCAAGTTCGGTGTTTGGTCGCACTTTCTTACCAAGTTGGGTTTGTTTTGTTATGCCTACCTTTCTGGGTGCCAACTCCTGCTGATGGCAGACATGGAATGTCCCCAACCACATGGGAGTTTCTATGTGCCAATGCTCCCTTTGCCTCTCTGAGGGGGCCAGGTTCTGGCTCGTGGTCCCTGGTAGGCTGAACTCCAATTGACTAATGCCCCAGACTAACACAACATATATCAGCTTGATAGCTCCAGGGAGCCATAGAGGCTTCCCACAGAAAACAGAGAAGAAATGAATGAGAGACATGGAAATAATTGTGAATAATTATATTCGCGGCTACTGCGGCCCCACGGGGTGGCGGGGGGCAAGCGTCCCTGGGTCACCTTGTCACTCAGTGCCCATAATTTGATTAACTTCTCAGCTCCATCACGGCTAAAGTTTGCCACATACAATATTTTATTTTAGTTTGGCACGGGCGTTTTGCGTCAGCGCATGGCCAGACTAAAATGTGTATACTCTTTTCAGTTTTCTCACCTCAATTTTCTTGTTATGTCATTTATTTTGGTATCATAGAGTTCAAAACAGAATTCCCTACATGGGTATATGCAAATGAAGTCCAAAAGCCTGGAGTGCCACCCACAGCAAATCCAAAATTTGGCCAAGTGTTACCTGTGAGCGTGCAAGAGCATAAAAATGGGTAGTCTCTTTTCAATTTTCTCACCTCAATTTTCATGCTACGTCGTTCATTTTTGTATCAATGTGCTCACAATAGAATTCCCTACAGGGGTATATGCATATAAGGTACAAAAGCCTGGCACAACTTCCCCGCAGTAAAGCCGAAAGTCGGCCAAGCATTACCAGTGAGCGAGCCCCCATTGGCACACCTGCAACACCTGCACACAAATGTGTATACTCTTTTCAGTTTTCTCACCTCAATTTTTGTGTTACATCGTTTATTTTGGTATCAATTTGTTTGCAATAGAATTTTCTACAGGGATATATTTATATAGGATAAAAATAAACAGGTGCACTACTCACAGCACACTAGAAAGTCCGCCAAGCATTACCCATGAGTAACTACCCATCCACACAAATGGATGATTCATATTCTGGATTTTTGTGATAGGAATGTGGTAATAAGAGCAGTTTTGTAGCTGGTCATAGCAAAATATGTAGAATACTGGAGGTATTGTCTTGCATCATGTGACTGCCGGCATCGTCTGCTTGTGGCTTAACACTATGTATTGATTTCATTACCATACCCACCAGAACTGCTTATCAGTACAGAATATTATTGTGCATATAAAGTTGATAGTGATATATAACGTGCCGTAATAACAACAAAAATGTTGTTTGGTTGATCTAAGAATATAAAATATGTGACACTATATATGGCCCCCATATTTTGGAGAATAGCAATGTTTCACACATTTAACTCTTATAAATTCCACAAATTACACAGCGTTGAATGTAATGAAATGCCATTTTCTGGGTGACTCCCAGAGGCTGATATGTATATCCATAACCTTTGGCATCAGTCAATGTGTGGATGGAGTTGTAAGTCTACCGAGGACCATGGCCAGAAACTGGTCCACTCAGAGAGGCTCGAGGAGCAATGGTCTATAGAAATGCACATGTGATTTGGAGCATTCTATATCTGCCATCGACCGGGACAAGCACCCAGAGAGGTAAGCGCCTCAAAACAAACCTCTATTTTGGTTAAAACAACAAAAATAGCCATAGCCAAACGAGTGGATAGAACTCCCCAAATGAAAACGAGCAATCAAGCACGACGTCACACGAGCCACGCCGCTTGTCCGCGCAGCTCCCCCCTTCCCGAGGGGAAATGGGGAGCCCCAGACCCACCGCACTAGCGATCCAACTACTAGTTCTTAAGGATGGATGTCAAAACACGCAAAAACCGCTGACAGGGGGGAAGGGGGTGCAGGAACCTCCAGGACTCACTTAGAAAATGGCACTTCATTACATTTAACGCTGGTTTTCTGGGGGGAGCTCCTTTGGCTCCCCGGAGCTACCTCTCCAAAGACAAAAACAAGAGGGGACTTACCCGAGAGGCGGTCGGTGCTCGCATCTTAACTCGAAGTCGAGACAACTGTCTGCAACCACCGACGCAAAACGACACAGGTCCGACTAGGCCTAGGAACATTTACGAGGTAGCGTGCAGCCAGGACCCTGTTCGACCGCCAAAAACCCAGTGAAATGTCAACCCAAGACATGTTAGCAAAGATGGCAGTACATGCAGCAAACTTACAAACGTCACGGGCATGGGGATAGACCGCAGGCTGGCTGGACCGAATAACCCAGAGGACAACCCGAGAGACCTGAACCCAGGAACAGGAAAGAAAGGAAACCGGAGGTGAAACAACGCACGAGACAGCTTGCAAAATGGCACATAACATCAATGCCGAAAGCAAGCTGCAGCAGCTCCGCCAGCGCCGCACGATATGAGGCAACAGTATTTGGCATCAGATGACGGTCCAGAAACAGCCACAAGAGAAAGGACAAAACAACTTAACTGAAAGCGAAATACAATGACGGAGAGACAAAATGAACCGGAAGGACCGCTAGGACACTTCATACTGCTGCCGAGACGAAGCCCGCAGGTGGGACACTATCAAAGAAGCCACTTGATCACCATAGAGATGGTGATAAACTCAAGTAAAAAAACTCCAGACACCAAGACTCGAGGAGAAGATCGAACCAGTCTCATAACGAACCGGGCTGATCTGCTGAAAGAGGCGGAGCCGCGGGAAAACCTCCAGGTTCGGACACTGAGCAAGCAGCACCTGAAACCAAGGCTGGGCCGGCCACCAAGCGGCCAGAAGGACTACTCTCCCCTGTTAAGTCTCCATGTGAGCCAGGACCTGGAGCAACAGCTGAACCGGGGAGGAAGAGGTACAGGAACCCCCACCACAACCAGTCCTGCCGAAAGGCATCAACCCCGACGGCCTCGCAGTCGGGAAAGGGCGGCACATATACTGGAAGACCCCTCGACCATGCCGATGTGAAGAGGTCCACCTCTGGGTGCCCGAACATCTGGCAGAGCTAACTGAATGAGTCGGCATGGACCGTCCATTCCATGGAAAAGGGAATGAACCAGGACAGACCGTCCACCAGGAGGATGGACACCCCCTAGATGTGAACGGCCAGGAGAGCCAAACCCCGAGAACTTAGCAGACGAGTAACCCAAAGCGACCAGCCCCAAAGAGCTAAGGGCCGCATCAAACCCCACTTTTCTTCCTGGTTCAGGCAATGAACGACTGGGGAGCAGTTCGAATGGAGCCGGATCGTTGATCCACAAACCACACCGCCACTATCTCCTGCACCGTGCTGTGGGAACGATGGAAGGACGGACCCCATCGCTGCTGGCCGGCCTGGTGAGCACTGATCACAAAGCATCAGCCAAGAGATGACACGTCCGTGAACACATCAAGCAAGGGCTCGGGTGCGCGCCAAGACACTGAATCCTCGAAAAACCTGAAGATGAAGCCGGCGACACAGCAGCCGGCGCAAGGTCCCTGGGGGGTCGAACCCAGCAATCTCAGGAGAGGTGGAAGGGACGTCCCCGAAGGAACCAGATCAGCCGACAAAGATAAACCCGACCCAGTGGGTAGACCATCACGCAAAATTTAGGCACCCACACAAACCGAGCAACCGCCGGGTGACCCAGGAGCCTCCCAGAAACTGGCACATGCAGGACCACAGCCGAAGGAGAAACTCTGGAGGGAGAGACAAGGAAGCAGTCCGTGAGTCCCACACAAGACTCAGCCAGGTCCAAACCTGGGAGGGAACTAGATGGGACTTCCTCCAGTTCACCAGGAACCCGAACCTGGCAAGCAGGGAAAGAACTAAACCCTTGGCGAGCAGACACGTGGACCGACTGGGAGCCCAGTTGGCCCAATCTCACAAGAAAAAACCGGGGCAGCCGGAAAAGCGGGAAGAGACGAGGCTCACTACTCACCTAGTTGAACTCACCTCGTTGTGCTTGCGGGGGTCGAGCTCTGGCTCTCTGGTCCCGCCTCTCAACTGTCAATCAACCAGTGTACAGATTCCTGAGCCTATTAGGCTCTATCAAATCTATATTTGAAACTGTGTATGGAGTCCGCCTCCACCACATCACTACTTAATGCATTCCATTTGTTAACTACTCTGACACTGAAAAATTCTTTCTAATGTCTCTGTGGCTCATTTGGGTACTAAGTTTCCACCCGTGTCTCCTTGTTCGTGTTCCACCCATGCTAAAGAGTTTGTCTTTGTTCACCTTGTCAATTCCCCCTGAGAATTTTGTAGGTGGTTATCATGTCTAACCACTACTCTTCTGTTTTCCAGGGACGTGAAGTTCAGCTCCTTTAGCCTTTCCTCGTGGCTCATACCTCTCAGTTCTGGAACCAGTCTGGTGGCATACCTCTGAATCTTCTCTAACTTTGTCTTGTGTTTAACTAGGTATGGACTCCAGGCTGAAGCTGCATACTCAAGGATTGGTCTGACATAAGTTGTATACAGGGTCCTGAACAAATCCTTACACAAGTTTCTAAAGGCAGTTCTTATTTTGGCCAGTCTAGCACATGCTGCTGATGATATCCTCTTGATGTGGGCCTCTGGGAACAGGTTGTGTGATATCAACCCTCAGATCTCTCTCCCTATTTGAGGATATCACCTCCCAGATGGTACATTGTATTCAGCCTTCTGTTCCCTTCGCCAAATTTCATTACTTTACACTTTCCTGAGTTGAACTTTAGTAGCCATTTTCTAGATCATTCCACCAGTTTGTCCAGGTCATTCTGTAGTCTCTGTCTATCTTCATCTATTTTTATTCTTCTCATAATTTTTGATCAGCAAACATTGAGAGGAATGAGTCTCTACCCTCCGGAAGCTCATTTACATATATTAGAAACAGGATGGGTCTAAGTACAGAGCCCTGTAGAACCCCGCTGGTAACATCTCGCCACTCTGATGCCTCCCCCCTCACAGTTACTTGCTGTTTCCTGTTGCTTAGATATTCCCTTATCAACTGGAGCACCTTACCTTTTACTCCTGCCTGTTGCTCCAACTTTTGTAACAGCCATTTGTGAGGTACTGTGTCAAAGGCTTTCTGACAGTCCAAGAAAATGCAGTCTGCCTACCATTCTCCTTCTTGCCTAATTTGTGTTGCTTGGTCATAGAATTCCATTAGACCTGTGAGGCACGATTTACTATCTCTGAATCCATGCTGGTGTTATGTTACAGAGTTATTTACCTCCTCTTCTTCTAATTACGATCTTCTCCTTGGTATACAAGTTAGGGAACTGGCCTGTAGTTCAGTGCCTCTTGCCTGTCACCCTTTTTGTATATTGGGACTACATTAGCTGTCTTCCAGCTTTCCGGTAGGTCTCCCGATTCCAGTGACCTGTTATACACCATAGAGTGTGGCACACTTGGTGCCTCTACACCTTCTTTCAATATCCAAGGTGAGATTCTGTGAGGCCCAACAGACTTTGTCACATTCAGCTCCAACAGATTCCTTTTGACCTCCTCACTGGTGAGGTTAAATTCCTAGAAGGTTGCTTGGTTTGCCTCCTCATTTAGTGCAGGGACCTCTCTTTGTTCTATTGTGAAGACCTCATGGAATCTCTTGTTGAGTTCTTCACACACCTCCTTGTCATTCTCTGTCTATCTGTTCTCCCCTTTTCTCAGTTTCATCACTTGTTCCTTCACTGCTGTTTTCCTCTTGATGTGGCTGTGGAGCAGTTTTGGTTGGGTTTACTTACTTGCTTTACTTGCGATGTCATTTTCAGACTGTCTCTCTGCTTCTTTCCTCACTCTGAGGTACTTATTTCTGGCCCTCTGGTATCTCTCCCTGCTCTCCGGTGTCCTGTTGTTTCTGTAGTTTCTTTATGTTCTTTTACTCAATTGCTTTGCTGCCGCACATTCCTAAGTGAACCATAGATTCTTCTGTTGTTTTTCACTATTCTCTTTTTGTCTGGGATAAACCGGTCTGCAGCTTCCTGGAACTTCTGGGTGACATAATCCATCATATCTTGTACAGTCTTTTTTTTCTCCGAGTTCTGTTTCCCATAGTATTCCTATTAGAAAGTTCCTCATCTCGTCATATTTTCCTCTTCGGTAATTTAGTCTATTTTCTTCTAATCCCATCCTTGGATAAGTTATCCCTACCTCTACCAGATACTCAAATGTCAATACACTATGATCACTCATTCCTATGGGGATTTCAAATTTGACTTCCCTTATTTCTGAATCATTCAACGTGAATATCAGGTGGAGTCTAGCTGGTTCGTCATTCCCTCTCATTCTTGTGGGTCCCTTGACATGTTGGCTCAGAAAGTTCCTTGCTGTCACTTCCAGGAGTTTAGCTCTCCACGTATCTTCACCTCCATGTGGGTCCCCATTCACCCAGTCTATCTTTCCATGGTTGAAATTGCCCATAATTAAGAGTCTGGATCCATTCCTGCAGGCAACTGAAGCTGCTCTCTCTATTATATTAATGGTTGCCATGTTGTTTCTGTCAAACTCTTGTCTGGGTCTCCTGTCATTTAGTGGATGACAAGTCTGGCCATTGGTCAGACCCCAATGCTACGGCTGGAGGAAGGGTCTCGAATGCCTCCATCGCCTCCCCGGAAGGGGCAAGCCCCAAAACCGCCCGAGTCTCAGAAACCTCTAGACCCCGCCCCGACTCCGAAGCACTCAGACGCTTCGGAGCCGGAATTAGGGGGGAGGGGACAGAATGAACCACAGCAGGTGAAGAACGAGGGGGTGCGAACTGAACCAAGGTCGAAGCAACCAACACCCCTAAGTCCGGTCCCTAATGAGCAAAGTGGGGCAGTCTCGGGGCATCTGTCGGAAAACCCGACACCATTACTAATATTAAATACAGTAGGCAGATAATATTGCTGCTGTTGTATATACAAGTTAACCCATAGAAAATGTAGCTTGTAGTGGAATTTTCCATCAATAGAAAATGGGATATTATTGCCACATAGTGCTATAAATTCCCCAGCTATTCTGTTGGGAATTATTCTTAAATACAGTAGTTTTTGGACTTATGACACCATAAAACATCTCATTTGAATTTACTTATCAGTATCAAAAAACTTAATTATCAGTATCATAATAGAGTAAATGTGACCCTTCTATCACTTATTGACATCTGGATAAAGAGAGCCAGGAGCATCAGTGGTGAGGGAGGTCAGCCATTGTTAAGACCAAGTCGCTGTGGAGCGAGTTCAGCTCCTATAATTTCTCTTGGACGAAGTGTTATGGAGATCAAATTAGTGCTTCTTCCATCATCAACACGCAGTCAACATAAACAAGGGAAGTGTCTTACCGAAACCCATTTATCTAATCATTTCTGGCCAGTTAATGTTAGGTAGATATAGGGTGAACTGGTTAGCACAAGAAACAATGTCTAAATACAGGTAATTAAGCCTTGGTCCTTATCTTATATAATATAAATGTTTCATCTGATATAGCTGTCATATATTAGGATTCCAGCTTACAGCTAGTGCCCTTTGACAGGAACAAGAAGAGGAAGCAAGAATTAACACAATCTTGGAAGCAAGAACTCGCACAATGTGAGAGGAGACCAAGGGGTCGCATCCATTGAACCCGTGCACCTCCACAGGGATTCCCAGGGCTTGTAGACTGGTATCGCTAAGGGTAAGCCCAGCCGGGGTACTGCTAACCGGCGCCCAAGTCTACCAAACAAACTGCTAAAGCTGAACCTCCAGGGACGTATCCACTCACAGGGGGCAAAGCAAGGGGTACCACCGAACACAGTACGTCAACACCCTAACTAAACAGGGTACCTATCAGGATACAGAACATATTGGCCTGGATAGCTCTGGGGAGCCGAAAGGGCTCCCCTTCCCCGGAAACTAAATATAAAACCATTCACAGACACTGAAATAATTATGTAAAAATGTATTTGAGGCAGCCCCTGCCACACTCAGCCGTCGGGCACTAGACTGACCTTGGATTCTTGTTCTGTGTACAGTATATAAACTCTCAACACACGATCTTTGTGGTTCATTATGGTGCACAAACATGTAGATAGTTATATATAACATGTGTATATAGTGTAATAAGAGCAAAAACTCTGATTGATCTTAGAATATAATAAGACGTGTCACCTTCTATGGGCTTCATAATTTTTAGCATAGCGATATTCTACACATTTAACTATCCGGTATATAGATTCCACAAATTACACACTTTTGAATAATATTACAGCAAAAATCCAGCGAAGAAATGAATGAGAGATATTGAAATAATTATAAAAAATTATATTTGTGGCATCTGCTACCCCATGGGGTGGCAGAGGTGAGCGTGTCCGGACCTACTGAACACACTGAAACAGATTTTTGGTTTATTGCATCGATAATTTTATAATGTAACTCAATATAAAATCCTTACTAGATCCTCACCTCGATATCTGTCTGAAAGTTGAAGAGATCAATACGTTGCCAGTTTGAGCCGTCTAGAGCCAACACATGCCAATAATGAGATACTTGTGCACATCGGCAAAGAGAGACAACATCCAGATATGAAAATACTCTGGAAAGGAAAAAATACACATTAACTATTTTCACTTCAATTATGTGACAAGCTAAACCTAATCATCACTTTATAGTATATAACAATGCACAACTTATAACAAATGCAAAAACAATTCAATTTATGAACCAATCATGTAAGCCTAGGTGCCTATTTAAATTTTACTGACAAAAATCTTGACCCTTCAAAAGAGGCCTTTGTATGTAACCTGGTGACTTGAGGATTGGTCACACTAAGGGTCAACTACACCATACATACAGTTTTAAAGCAACTAATATATCAACCAATTGTTACAGCCACGTACACATTTATGTACACACAAGCAACCAACAAGCAACCTGAGGGGTCCCCCCCCCCCCCGAGCTCCTAAAGGGCCCAGGGGTCCCCTGTGTAGCCCCTCAGGAGCCCAGGGGACCCGTGTAGCCCCTCAGGAGACCAGGGGACCTCTGTGTAGCCCCCTCAGGAGCCCAGGGGACCCCTGTGTAGCCCCCTCAGGAGCCCAGGGGAACCCTGTGTAGCCCCCTCAGTAGCCCAGGGGACCCCTGTGTAGCCCCCTCAGGAGCCCAGGGGACCCCTGTGTTGCCCCCTCAGGAGCCCAGGGGACCCCTGTGAAGCCCCCTCAAGAGCCCAGGGAACCCCCTGTGTAGCCCCCTCAGGAGCCCAGGGGACCCCTGTGTAGCCCCCCTCAGGAGCCCAGGGGACCCCTGTGTAGCCCTCAGGAGCCCAGGGGACCCCTGTGTAGCACCTCAGGAGCCCAGGGAACCCGTGTGTAGCCCCTCAGGAGCCCAGGGGACCCCTGTGTAGCCCTCAGGAGCCCAGGGGACCCCTGTGTAGCCCCTCAGGAGCCCAGGGGACCCCCTGTGTAGCCCTCAGGAGCCCAGGGGACCCTTGTGTAGCCCCCTCAGGAGCCCAGAGGACCCCCTGTGTAGCCCCTCAGAAGCCCAGGGGACCCCTGTGTAGCCCCCTCAGGAGCCCAGGGGACCCCTGTGTAGCCCCACAGGAGCCCAGGGAACCCCTGTGTAGCACCCCTCAGGAGCCCAGGGAACCCCCTGTGTAGCCCCTCAGGAACCCAGGGGACCCCTGTGTAGCCCCTCAGGAGCCCAGGGGACCCCTGTGTAGCCCCTCAGGAGCCCAGGGGACCCCTGTGTAGGCCCTCAGGAGCCCCAGGGGACCCCCTGTGTAGGCCCTCAGGAGCCCAGGGGACCCCTTTGTAGCCCCTCAGGAGCCCCAGGGGACCCCCTGTGTAGGCCCTCATGAGCCCCAGGGGACCCCCTGTGTAGCCCCTCAGGAGCCCATGGGACCCCTGTGTAGCCCTCAGGAGCCCAGGGGACCCATGTGTAGCCCCTCAGGAGCCTAGGGGACCCTTGTGTAGCCCCCTCAGGAGCCCAGGGGACCCCTGTGTAGCCCCTCAGGACCCCAGGGGACCCCCTGTGTAGCCCCTCAGGAGCCTAGGGGACCCCTGTGTAGCCCTCAGGAGCCCAGGGGACCCCTGTGTAGCCCTCAGGAGCCCAGGGGAACCCTGTGTAGCCCCCCTTAGGAGCCCAGGGGACCCCTGTGTAGCCCCTCAGGAGCCCAGGGGACCCCTTTGTAGCCCCTTCAGGAGCCCAGGGGACCCCCATGAGTAGCCCATCAGGAGCCCAGGGGACCCCTGTGTAGCCCCTCAGGAGCCTAGGGGACCCCTGTGTAGCCCCTCAGGAGCCCAGGGGACCCCTGTGTAGCTCCCTCAGGAGCGCAGGGGACCCCTGTGTAGCCCCTCAGGAGCCCAGGAGACCCCTGTGTAGCCCTCAGGAGCCCAGGGGATCCCTGTGTACCCCTCAGGAGCCCAGGGGATCCCTGTGTACCCCTCAGGAGCCCAGGGGACCCCTATGTAGCCCTCAGGAGCCCAGGGGACCCATGTGTAGCCCTCCCCCCTCAGGAGCCCAGGGGACCCCTGTGTAGCCCCTCAGGAGCCCAGGGGACCCCCTGTGTAGCCCCTCAGGAGCCCAGGGGACCCCTGTGTAGCCCCTCAGGAGCCCAGGGGATCCCTGTGTAGCCCTCAGGAGCCCAGGGGACCCCTGTGTAGCCCTCAGGAGCCCAGGGGACCCCTGTGTAGCCCTCAGGAGCCCAGGGGACCCCTGTGTAGCCCCCCCTCAGGAGCCCAGGGGACCCCTGTGTAGCCCCTGAGGGGCCCAGGAGACACCTGTGTAGCCCTCAGGAGCCCAGGGGACCCTTGTGTAGCCCCCTCAGGAGCCCAGGGGACCCCCTGTGCAGCCCCTCAGGAGCCCAGGGGACCCCTGTGCAGCCCCTCAGGAGCCCAGGGGACCCCTGTGTAGCCCCTCAGGAGCCCAGGGGACCCCTGTGTAGCCCCTCAGGAGCCCAGGGGACCCCTGTGTAGCCCCCCCTCAGGAGCCCAGGGGACCCCTGTGTAGCCCTCAGGAGCCCAGCGGACCCCTGTGTAGCCCCTCAGGAGCCCAGGGGACCCCTGTGTAGCCCCTCAGGAGCCCAGGGGACCCATGTGTAGCCCCTCAGGAGCCCAGAGGACCCCTGTGTAGCCCCTCAGAAGCCCAGAGGACCCCTGTGTAGCCCCCTCAGGAGCCCAGGGGACCCCTGTGTAGCCCCTCAGGAGCCCAGGGGACCCCCTGTGTAGCCCCTCAGGAGGCCAGGGGACCCCCTGTGTAGCCCTCAGGATCTCAGGGGACCCCAGTGTAGCCCCCCTCAGGAGCCCAGGGACCCCTGTGTAGCCTTCCTCAGGAGCCCAGGGGACCCCTGTGTAGCCCTCAGGAGCCCAGGGGACCCCTGTGTAGCCCCTCAGGAGGCCAGGGGACCCCTGTGTAGCCCCTTCAGGAGCCCAGGGGACCCCCTGTGTAGCCCTTCAGGAGCCCAGGGGACCCCTGTGTAGCCCCTCAGGAGCCTAGGGGACCCCTGTGTAGCCCCTCAGGAGCTCAGGGGACCCCTGTGTAGCCCCCTCAGGAGCCCAGGGGACCCCTGTGTAGCCCCCTTCAGGAGCCCAGGGGACCCCCTGTGTAGCCCCTCAGGAGCCCAAGGGACCCCTGTGTAGCCCGTCAGGAGCCCAGGGGACCCCTGTGTAGCCCTCAGGAGCCCAGGGGACCCCTGTGTAGCCCTCAGGAGCCCAGGGGACCCCTGTGTAGCCCCCCTGTCAGGAGCCCAGGGGACCCCTGTTTAGCCCTCAGGAGCCCAGGGGACCCCCTGTGTAGCCCCTCAGGAGCCCAGGGGACCCCCCTGTGTAGCCCGTCAGGAGCCCAGGGGACCCCTGTGTAGCCCGTCAGGAGCCCAGGGGACCCCTGTGTAGCCCGTCAGGAGCCCAGGGGACCCCTGTGTAGCCCTCAGGAGCCCAGGAGACCCCTGTGTAGCCCCTCAGGAGCCCAGGAGACCCCTGTGTAGCCCCTCAGGAGCCTAGGGGACCCCTGTGTAGCCCCCCTGTCAGGAGTCCAGGGGACCCCTGTGTAGACCCTCAGGAACCTAGGGGACCCCTGTGTAGCCCCTCAGGAGCCCAGGGGACCCCTGTGTAGCCCCCTCAGGAGCCCAGGGGACCCCTGTGTAGCCCCTTCAGGAGCCCAGGGGACCCCCTGTGTAGCCCCTCGGGAGCCCAGGGGACCCCTGTGTAGCCCGTCAGGAGCCCAGGGGACCCCTGTGTAGCCCTCAGGAGCCCAGGGGACCCCTGTGTAGCCCTCAGGAGCCCAGGGGACCCCTGTGTAGCCCCCTCAGGAGCCCAGGGGACCCCGTGTGTAGCCCCTCAGGAGCCCAGGGGACCCCTGTGTAGCCCCTCAGGAGCCCAGGGGACCCCTGTGTAGCCCCTCAGGACCCAGGGGACCCCGTGTGTAACCCCTCAGGAGCCCAAGGGACCCCTGTGTAGCCCCTTCAGGAGCCCAGGGGACCCCCTGTGTAGCCCCTCAGGAGCCCAGGAGACCCCTGTATAGCCCCTCAGGAGTCCAGGGGACCCCTGTGTATCCCTCAGGAGCCCAGGGGACCCCTGTGTAGCCCCTCAGGAGCCCAGGGGACCCCTGTGAAGCCCTCAGGAGCCCAGGGGACCCCTGTGTAGCCCCTCAGGAGCCCAGGGGACCCCCTGTGTAGCCCCCTCAGGAGCCCAGGGGACCCCTGTGTAGCCCCATCAGGAGCCCAGGGGACCCCTGTGTAGCCCTCAGGAGCCCAGGGGACCCCTGTGTAGCCCCTCAGGAGCCCAGGGGACCCCTGTGTAGCCCTCAGGAGCCCAGGGGACCCATGTGTAGCCCCCTCAGGAGCCCAGGGGACCCCTGTGAAGCCCTCAGGAGCCCAGGGGACCCCTGTGTAGCCCCTCAGGAGCCCAGGGGACCCCTGTGTAACCCTCAGGAGCCCAGGGGACCCATGTGTAGCCCCCTCAGGAGCCCAGGGGACCCCTGTGTAGCCCGTCAGGAGCCCAGGGGACCCCTGTGTAGCCCTCAGGAGCCCAGGAGACCCCTGTGTAGCCCCTCAGGAGCCCAGGAGACCCCTGTGTAGCCCCTCAGGAGCCCAGGGGACCCCTGTGTAGCCCCCCTGTCAGGAGTCCAAGGGACCTCTGTGTAGTCCCTCAGGAACCTAGGGGACCCCTGTGTAGCCCCTCAGGAGCCCAGGGGACCCCTGTGTAGCCCCCTCAGGAGCCCAGGGGACCCCTGTGTAGCCCCTTCAGGAGCCCAGGGGACCCCCTGTGTAGCCCCTCAGGAGCCCAGGGGACCCCTGTGTAGCCCGTCAGGAGCCCAGGGGACCCCTGTGTAGCCCTCAGGAGCCCAGGGGACCCCTGTGTAGCCCTCAGGAGCCCAGGGGACCCCTGTGTAGCCCCCTCAGGAGCCCAGGGGACCCCTGTGTAGCCCCTCAGGAGCCTAGGGGACCCCTGTGTACCCCTCAGGAGCCCAGGGGACCCCGTGTGTAGCCCCTCAGGAGCCCAGGGGACCCCTGTGTAGCCCCTTCAGGAGCCCAGGGGACCCCCTGTGTAGCCCCTCAGGAGCCCAGGAGACCCCTGTATAGCCCCTCAGGAGTCCAGGGGACCCCTGTGTATCCCTCAGGAGCCCAGGGGACCCCTGTGTAGCCCCTCAGGAGCCCAGGGGACCCCTGTGAAGCCCTCAGGAGCCGAGGGGACCCCTGTGTAGCCCCTCAGGGGCCCAGGGGACCCCCTGTGTAGCCCCCTCAGGAGCCCAGGGGACCCCTGTGTAGCCCCGTCAGGAGCCCAGGGGACCCCTGTGTAGCCCTCAGGAGCCCAGGGGACCCCTGTGTAGCCCCTCAGGAGCCCATGGGACCCATGTCTAGCCCCTCAGGAGCCCAGTGGACCCCTGTGTAGCCCTCAGGAGCCCAGGGGACCCCTGTGTAGCCCCTGAGGAGCCCAGGGGACCCCTGTGTAGCCCTCAGGAGCCCAGGGGACCCATGTGTAGCCCCTTCAGGAGCCCAAGGGACCCCTGTGTAGCCCCTCAGGAGCCAAGGGGACCCTTGTGTAGCCCCCTCAGGAGCCCAGGGGACCCCTGTGTAGCCCCTCAGGAGCCCAGGGGACCCCTGTGTAGCCCCTGAGGAGCCCAGGGGACCCCTGTGTAGCCCTCAGGAGCCCAGGGGACCCCTGTGTAGCCCGAGGAGCCCAGGGGACCCCCTGTGTAGCCCCTCAGGAGCCCAGGGGGACCCCTGTGTAGCCCCTCAGGAGCCCAGGGGACCCCTGTGTAGCCCCTCAGGAGCCCAGGGGACCCCCTGTGTAGCCCCTCAGGAGCCCAGGGGACCCCTGTGTAGCTCCTCAGGAGCCCAGGGGACCCCTGTGTAGCCCCGTCAGGAGCCCAGGGGACCCCTGTGTAGCCCTCAGGAGCCCAGGGGACCCCTGTGTAGCCCCTGAGGAGCCCATGGGACCCATGTCTAGCCCCTCAGGAGCCCAGTGGACCCCTGTGTAGCCCTCAGGAGCCCAGGGGACCCCTGTGTAGCCCCTCAGGAGCCCAGGGGACCCCTGTGTAGCCCCTCAGGAGCCCAGGAGACCCCTGTGTAGCCCCTCAGGAGCCCAGGGGACCCCTGTGTAGCCCCCCTGTCAGGAGTCCAAGGGACCTCTGTGTAGTCCCTCAGGAACCTAGGGGACCCCTGTGTAGCCCCTCAGGAGCCCAGGGGACCCCTGTGTAGCCCCCTCAGGAGCCCAGGGGACCCCTGTGTAGCCCCTTCAGGAGCCCAGGGGACCCCCTGTGTAGCCCCTCAGGAGCCCAGGGGACCCCTGTGTAGCCCGTCAGGAGCCCAGGGGACCCCTGTGTAGCCCTCAGGAGCCCAGGGGACCCCTGTGTAGCCCTCAGGAGCCCAGGGGACCCCTGTGTAGCCCCCTCAGGAGCCCAGGGGACCCCGTGTGTAGCCCCTCAGGAGCCCAGGGGACCCCTGTGTAGCCCCTCAGGAGCCTAGGGGACCCCTGTGTACCCCTCAGGAGCCCAGGGGACCCCGTGTGTAGCCCCTCAGGAGCCCAGGGGACCCCTGTGTAGCCCCTTCAGGAGCCCAGGGGACCCCCTGTGTAGCCCCTCAGGAGCCCAGGAGACCCCTGTATAGCCCCTCAGGAGTCCAGGGGACCCCTGTGTATCCCTCAGGAGCCCAGGGGACCCCTGTGTAGCCCCTCAGGAGCCCAGGGGACCCCTGTGAAGCCCTCAGGAGCCGAGGGGACCCCTGTGTAGCCCCTCAGGGGCCCAGGGGACCCCCTGTGTAGCCCCCTCAGGAGCCCAGGGGACCCCTGTGTAGCCCCGTCAGGAGCCCAGGGGACCCCTGTGTAGCCCTCAGGAGCCCAGGGGACCCCTGTGTAGCCCCTCAGGAGCCCATGGGACCCATGTCTAGCCCCTCAGGAGCCCAGTGGACCCCTGTGTAGCCCTCAGGAGCCCAGGGGACCCCTGTGTAGCCCCTGAGGAGCCCAGGGGACCCCTGTGTAGCCCTCAGGAGCCCAGGGGACCCATGTGTAGCCCCTTCAGGAGCCCAAGGGACCCCTGTGTAGCCCCTCAGGAGCCAAGGGGACCCTTGTGTAGCCCCCTCAGGAGCCCAGGGGACCCCTGTGTAGCCCCTCAGGAGCCCAGGGGACCCCTGTGTAGCCCCTGAGGAGCCCAGGGGACCCCTGTGTAGCCCTCAGGAGCCCAGGGGACCCCTGTGTAGCCCGAGGAGCCCAGGGGACCCCCTGTGTAGCCCCTCAGGAGCCCAGGGGGACCCCTGTGTAGCCCCTCAGGAGCCCAGGGGACCCCTGTGTAGCCCCTCAGGAGCCCAGGGGACCCCCTGTGTAGCCCCTCAGGAGCCCAGGGGACCCCTGTGTAGCTCCTCAGGAGCCCAGGGGACCCCTGTGTAGCCCCGTCAGGAGCCCAGGGGACCCCTGTGTAGCCCTCAGGAGCCCAGGGGACCCCTGTGTAGCCCCTGAGGAGCCCATGGGACCCATGTCTAGCCCCTCAGGAGCCCAGTGGACCCCTGTGTAGCCCTCAGGAGCCCAGGGGACCCCTGTGTAGCCCCTCAGGAGCCCAGGGGACCCCTGTGTAGCCCTCAGGAGCCCAGGGGACCCATGTGTAGCCCCTCATGAGCCCATGGGACCCCTGTGTAGCCCCGTCAGGAGCCCAGGGGACCCCTGTGTAGCCCTCAGGAGCCCAGGGGACCCCTGTGTAGCCCTCAGGAGCCCAGGGGACCCCTGTGTAGCCCCTCAGGAGCCCAGGGGACCCCTGTGTAGCCCTCAGGAGCCCAGGGGACCCATGTGTAGCCCCCTCAGGAGCCCAGGGGACCCCTGTGTAGCCCCTCAGGAGCCCAGGGGACCCCTGTGTAGCCCCTCAGGAGCCCAGGAGACCCCTGTGTAGCCCCTCAGGAGCCCAGGGGACCCTGTGTAGCCCATCAGGAGCCCAGGGGACCCCTGTGTAGCCCTCAGGAGCCCAGGGGACCCCTGTGTAGCCCCTGAGGAGCCCAGGGGACCCCCTGTGTAGCCCCTCAGGAGCCCAGGGGACCCTTGTGTAGCCCCCTCAGGAGCCCAGGGGACCCCTGTGTAGCCCCTGAGGAGCCCAGGGGACCCCTGTGTAGCCCTCAGGAGCCCAGGGGACCCCTGTGTAGCCCCTAAGGAGCCCAGGGGACCCCCTGTGTAGCCCCTCAGGAGCCCAGGGGGACCCCCTGTGTAGCCCCTCAGGAGCCCAGGGGACCCCTGTGTAGCCCCTCAGGAGCCCAGGGGACCCCCTGTGTAGCCCCTCAGGAGCCCAGGGGATTCCTGTGTAGCCCCTCAGGAGCCCAGGGGACCCCTGTGTAGCCCTGTCAGGAGCCCAGGGGACCCCTGTGTAGCCCTCAGGAGCCCAGGGGACCCCTGTGTAGCCCCTGAGGAGCCCATGGGACCCATGTCTAGCCCCTCAGGAGCCAAGTGGACCCCTGTGTAGCCCTCAGGAGCCCAGGGGACCCCTGTGTAGCCCCTCAGGAGCCCAGGGGACCCCTGTGTAGCCCTCAGGAGCCCAGGGGACCCATGCGTAACCCCCTCAGGAGCCCAGGGGACCCCTGTGTAGCCCTCAGGAGCCCAGGGGACCCATGTGTAGCCCCTCAGAAGCCCATGGGACCCCTGTGTAGCCCCGTCAGGAGCCCAGGGGACCCCTGTGTAGCCCTCAGGAGCCCAGGGGACCCCTGTGTAGCCCCTCAGGAGCCCAGGGGACCCCTGTGTAGCCCTCAGGAGCCCAGGGGACCCCTGTGTAGCCCCCTCAGGAGCCCAGGGGACCCCTGTGTAGCCCCTCAGGAGCCCAGGGGACCCCTGTGTAGCCCCTCAGGAGCCCAGGAGACCCCTGTGTAGCCCCTCAGGAGCCCAGGGGACCCCTGTGTAGCCCCTCAGGAGCCCAGGGGACCCCTGTGTAGCCCTCAGGAGCCCAGGCGACCCCTGTGTAGCCCCTGAGGAGCCCAGGGGACCCCCTGTGTAGCCCCTCAGGAGCCCAGGGGACCCTTGTGTAGCCCCCTCAGGAGCCCAGGGGACCCCTGTGTAGCCCCTCAGGAGCCCAGGGGACCCATGTGTAGCCCCTCAGGAGCCCAGGGGACCCCTGTGTAGCCCTCAGGAGCCCAGGGGACCCCTGTGTAGCCCCTGAGGAGCCCAGGGGACCCCTGTGCAGCCCCCCTCAGGAGCCCAGGAGACCTGTGTAGCCCCCCTCAGGAGCCAAGGGAAACTCCGGTGTCAACAAGCAGCCAATAAAACCACATACATACAAACCCATGGAACCAAAGATATACCAATACTGAACACACACACACACATTGGAGAAGGTCCAGAGACTTGCCACCAGACTAGTGCCCGAACTGAGGGGCATGAGCTATGAGGAGAGACTACGGAAAGTAAACCTCACGTCGTTGTAAGAGAGAAGAGTTGGAGGGGACATGATCACCACTGCAAGACTCACTAAGAAATTGATAGGGTAGACAAAGACAGTTTATTTAACACAATGGGTACATGCACTAGGGAACATAGGTGGTAACTAAGTGCCTAAATGAGCCATAGATACAGTTGAAACAATTTTTTATTAGTGTCAGAGTAGTTAATAAATGGAATGCATTAGGAAGTGATGTAGTGGAGGCTGACTCCA
The DNA here is from genome assembly GCF_040958095.1 of Procambarus clarkii. Taxonomy (NCBI): domain Eukaryota; kingdom Metazoa; phylum Arthropoda; class Malacostraca; order Decapoda; family Cambaridae; genus Procambarus; species Procambarus clarkii. Next base: position 38,793,700 of record NC_091189.1, read on the forward strand.
TACACAGTTTAAAGTGTAAATATGATAGAGCCCAATGGGCTCAGGAACCTGTACACCTGTTGATTGACAGTTGAGAGGCGGGACCTCTCAAGAGCCGAAGCTCAACCCCCACAAGCACAACTAGGTAAAACTAGGTAATTACACACACACACACACACACACACACACACACACACACACACACACACACACACACTTGTTGGTAAATTTAGATACTATAGTGAACTCTCATGTAGAAATAATTAGTAAATTGAAAGAAAGTAATGACCATTTGAATAGCAAAGTTTTATGTCTTGAGGGTTTAGTGAAAGACTTGCGCAAGGATAAGAATCAATTGGAAACAAATTGCAAAGCCATGGAAGAAGAAAATAAACTCTTAAAAATAGCTTTGGAAGAAGTTAAAGTAAATTTAAACATAAATGACTACAATAGGTTAGGCAAGGAAATTCAACAGGAGAAACAGCTTTTGTCAGCACAGATGGAGGAAGTTACACAGGGAATAGAACAGTGCAAGAAAGATATGCAACTCACTTATGCACAAGTGGCCAAGGAGAAGGAAAAAATAGAAGAAGCAGTGAAGGAAGTCAAACACTGTAGCAACCAAGATAAAACAAACATTAGGCTAGAAGTGAGGAAAGAATTGGCATCTAACCCGAAGTTGGTGCAAAACACAGTTGATCGGAGTAAGTCCCTGATCATTTTTGGCTGCAAAGAAAAGGCGATAACATCTAGGTCAGAAAGAGCTGTAGAAGAAGCTAAAGTAGTAGATAAAATTGTTGGCCTCGTGGAAGGTCTTACAAACAGAGAGAATGTGTGCGACTACAGGAGAATAGGCAGGTACGTAAAAGGGAAAGATCGACCTTTGAGGATCACCCTAAACGGTGCCAAACAGATGGAAGAAGTACTAAGGAATGCTAGAAAATTGCAAAGGGATGAGGATGGGAAAGGGTGGTCGTTAAGACGAGATCTTTCAAAAGAAGATAGAGAGAAGCTGAAACTGAACCTCGCCGAGGCAAAACATTTAAATGAGAGCAGGAATGAAGAAGAAATAAATTCTTTTTTCTACAAAGTGATAGGGGTAGGTAAACCAGTAAAGTGGTACATAAAGGCAAACCAACAAAATCAATAGAGAGAGGGGGAGTGAAGAATAAGGGTAGGGGGAACAAGTTCCTGAAGATTGCATACACCAACATAGATGGAGTGAGATCGAAGATACTGGAGTTAAGTGATGTAATACAGCTGCAGACACCAGACATTGTTGCACTCACGGAGACAAAACTTGAAGATGTAATTTTAAATGAGGTCATATTCCCAAGGGGCTACTCAATTTGGAGACGGGACAGAAAAATTAGGAAAGGCGGTGGCGTTGCTGTGCTGGTAAAAGAACACCTAAAGGTGAAGGAAATAATGACTGCCAATCCACAAGAAGTTGACTTAATAGCACTAGAGATCTGCTATGAGGATGATAAACTAATGATGATAAATGCATATAGTCCACCGCCAAGCAGCACATGGTCAAAGGAGGAGCTAGATAGTAAACGTGAAGGTCTTATAACAATAATGAGAGAGATTATAGCGAGAGCGGATAACGATAGATCACGACTGTTGATAGTCGGTGACTTCAACTTGAAATCCATAGACTGGGAAGCATATGAAGCTAAAACAGAAGATTTTTGGACCTGTAAATTTGTAGACCTCATCCTGGAAACATTCTTGTATCAACATGTTAAACAAGCTACGAGGATGAGGGAAGGGGACGTTCCCTCCATGCTAGATTTGATATTTACCAGGAAGGAGGAAGAGATATTTGACATTCAGTACCTTCCTCCCTTGGGTAAAAGTGACCATGTCTTTTTGGGAATAAAGTATGCAATGCATTATAAGCTGGAAGAAAATAAGGAGGTTGAAGCAGTTGAAAAACCAGACTTCAGGAGAGGACATTATGGTGACCTTAGAAATTTTTTTAGTGAGTATAATTGGACAGACTTGATGCTAGGCAAGGAAGTGAATGAGATGTATGGCAAGTTTTGTGAAATATATGATAAAGGCACAAAAAAATTTATACCAAAACAGAGATGCAGAACTAGGAAACAGGATTGGTTCAATAGAAATTGCGAGAGGGCTAGAGACCGAAAGACACAAAAATGGAATCAATACAGGAAGAGGCCGAACCCCCAAACATACCAGCGATACAAAGATGCGAGAAACAACTACACGGCAGTGAGGAGAGAGGCAGAAAGAAATTTTGAAAAAGGGATTGCGGACAAATGTAAAACAGAACCAGGTCTATTCTATAAATTCATAAACAACAAATTGCAGGTAAAGGATAATATTCAGAGGTTGAAAATGGGAAATAGATTCACGGAAGATGAAAAGGAAATGTGTGAAACACTAAACGAAAAGTTCCAAAGTGTGTTTGTACAAAATGAAATCTTTAGGGAACCAGATACAATAAGAATTCCAGAGAACAACATAGAACACATAAAGGTGTCTAGAGACGAAGTGGAAAAAATGCTCAAGGAGCTCGATAAGAACAAAGCAGCTGGCCCAGATGGCGTTTCACCATGGGTTCTGAGAGAATGTGCATCTGAGCTCAGCATTCCACTTCACCTGATCTTTCAGGCATCCCTGTGTACAGGAATCGTAGCAGACGGGTGGAAACAGGCTAACATAGTTCCAATCTACAAAAGTGGCAGCAGGGAAGACCCCCTCAATTATAGACCTGTATCATTGACAAGTGTAATAGTGAAAGTATTGGAAAAACTAATCAAAACTAAATGGGTAGAACACCTAGAGAGAAATGATATAATATCAGACAGACAGTATGGTTTTCGATCTGGAAGATCCTGTGTATCGAATTTACTCAGTTTCTATGATCGAGCCACAGAGATATTACAGGAAAGAGATGGTTGGGTTGACTGCATCTATCTGGACCTAAAAAAGGCTTTCGACAGAGTTCCACATAAGAGGTTGTTCTGGAAACTGGAAAATATTGGAGGGGTGACAGGTAAGCTTCTATCATGGATGAAAAATTTTCTGACTGATAGAAAAATGAGGGCAGTAATCAGAGGCAATGTATCAGAATGGAGAAATGTCACAAGTGGAGTACCACAGGGTTCAGTTCTTGCACCAGTGATGTTTATTGTGTACATAAATGATCTACCAGTTGGTATACAGAATTATATGAACATGTTTGCTGATGATGCTAAGATAATAGGAAGGATAAGAAATTTAGATGACTGTCATGCCCTTCAAGAAGACCTGGACAAAATAAGTATATGGAGCACCACTTGGCAAATGGAATTTAATGTTAATAAATGTCATGTTATGGAATGTGGAATAGGAGAACATAGACCCCACACAACCTATATATTATGTGAGAAATCTTTAAAGAATTCTGATAAAGAAAGATCTAGGAGTGGTTCTAGATAGAAAACTATCACCTGAGGACCACATAAAGAATATTGTGCAAGGAGCCTATGCTATGCTTTCTAACTTCAGAATTGCATTTAAATACATGGATGGCGATATACTAAAGAAATTGTTCATGACTTTTGTTAGGCCAAAGCTAGAATATGCAGCTGTTGTGTGGTGCCCATATCTTAAGAAGCACATCAAAAAACTGGAAAAGGTGCAAAGACATGCTACTAAGTGGCTCCCAGAACTGAAGGGCAAGAGCTACGAGGAGAGGTTAGAAGCATTAAATATGCCAAAACTAGAAGACAGAAGAAAAAGAGGTGATATGATCACTACATACAAAATAGTAACAGGAATTGATAAAATCGACAGGGAAGACTTCCTGAGACCTGGAATTTCAAGAACAAGAGGTCATAGATTTAAACTAGCTAAACACAGATGCCGAAGAAATATAAGAAAATTCACCTTCGCAAATAGAGTGGTAGACGGTTGGAACAAGTTAAGTGAGAAGGTGGTGGAGGCCAAGACCGTCAGTAGTTTCAAAGCGTTATATGACAAAGAGTGCTGGGAAGACGGGACACCACGAGCGTAGCTCTCATCCTGTAACTACACTTAGGTAATTACACTTAGGTAATTACAAGGGGAAAAACAAAACAGAGCTTGATTTTGAGGGATTCAATGAAGAAAGCATTGATATTAGCAGTCTACATAACAAGTTGGTAAATTTAGATACTATAGTGAACTCTCATGTAGAAATAATTAGTAAATTGAAAGAAAGAAATGACCATTTGAATAGCAAAGTTTTATGTCTTGAGGGTTTAGTGAAAGACTTGCGCAAGGATAAGAATCAATTGGAAACAAATTGCAAAGCCATGGAAGAAGAAAATAAACTCTTAAAAATAGCTTTGGAAGAAGTTAAAGTAAATTTAAACATAAATGACTACAATAGGTTAGGCAAGGAAATTCAACAGGAGAAACAGCTTTTGTCAGCACAGATGGAGGAAGTTACACAGGGAATAGAACAGTGCAAGAAAGATATGCAACTCACTTATGCACAAGTGGCCAAGGAGAAGGAAAAAATAGAAGAAGCAGTAAAGGAAGTCAAACACTGCAGCAACCAAGATAAAACAAACATTAGGCTAGAAGTGAGGAAAGAATTGGCATCTAACCCGAAGTTGGTGCAAAACACAGTTGATCGGAGTAAGTCCCTGATCATTTTTGGCTGCAAAGAAAAGGCGATAACATCTAGGTCAGAAAGAGCTGTAGAAGAAGCTAAAGTAGTAGATAAAATTGTTGGCCTCGTGGAAGGTCTTACAACCATAGAGAATGTGTGCGACTACAGGAGAATAGGCAGGTACGTAAAAGGGAAAGATCGACCTTTGAGGATCACCCTAAACGGTGCCAAACAGATGGAAGAAGTACTAAGGAATGCTAGAAAATTGCAAAGTGATGAGGATGGGAAAGGGTGGTCGTTAAGACGAGATCTTTCAAAAGAAGATAGAGAGAAGCTGAAACTGAACCTCACCGAGGCAAAACATTTAAATGAGAGCAGGAATGAAGAAGAAATAAATTTTTTTTTTCTACAAAGTGATAGGGGTAGGTAAACCAGTAAAGTGGTACATAAAGGCAAACCAACAAAATCAATAGAGAGAGGGGGAGTGAAGAATAAGGAGAGGGGGAACAAGTTTCTGAAGATTGCATACACCAACATAGATGGAGTGAGATCGAAGATACTGGAGTTAAGTGATGTAATACAGCTGCAGACACCAGATATTGTTGCACTCACGGAGACAAAACTTGAAGATGTAATTTTAAATGAGGTCATATTCCCAAGGGGCTACTCAATTTGGAGATGGGACAGAAAAATTAGGAAAGGCGGTGGCGTTGCTGTGCTGGTAAAAGAACACCTACCTAGGCTACCTTGAGGCTACCTTGAGGTGCTTCCGGGGCTTAGTGTCCTCGCGGCCCGGTCGTCGACCAGGCCTCCTGGTTGCTGGACTGATCAACCAGGCTGCTAGACGCGGCTGCTCGCAGCCTGACGTATGAGTCACAGCCTGGTTGATCAGGTATCCTTTGGAGGTGCTTATCCAGTTCTCTCTTGAACACTGTGAGGGGTTTGCCAGTTATGCCCCTTATGTGTAGTGGAAGCGTGTTGAACAGTCTCGGGCCTCTGATGTTGATAGAGTTCTCTCTCAGAGTACCTGTTGCACCTCTACTTTTCAACGGGGGTATTCTGCACATCCTGCCATGTCTTCTGGTCTCATGTGGTGTTATTTCTGTGTGCAGGTTTGGAACCAGCCCCTCTATTTTCCACGTGTAAATTATTATGTATCTCTCCCGCCTGCGCTCAAGGGAGTACAGATTTAGGCTCTTTAGACGGTCCCAGTAATTTAGATGTTTTACTGAGTGGATTCTAGCAGTAAAGGATCTCTGCACGCTCTCTAGGTAAGCAATTTCTCCAGCTTTGAAAGGTGCTGTCATTGTGCAGTAGTACTCCACTCTAGAGAGCACAAGCGTTTTGAAAAGTGTCACCATCGGTATAGCATCTCTAGTGTGAAGTAAGTAATTATCAAAAGAAGGCACCAAACCGGGAAGGCTATGTAGCACCATCAAATACGCAAAATAATCAGAGGGCGCTAAATATCACCAAGGATGCCAATACGAGAACAAAAACGCATAAGGCGAACGATATCAAAAGTATCCGAGTCACCAAGAATTCTATCGAGGGACAGGTGACCGCGAGGGGCGGTCGGAAAGCAAGACACACGCTCGTCCTGGAAGTCAGGACATTCAAGAAGGACATGCACGACCGTAAGAGGAACAATGCAACTAGGACAATAAGGAGCAGGGCGGCGCTCCATCAAGTGACCATGGGTTAAGCGAGTATGGCCAATACGCAACCTCGCTAGAGCTGTTTCCCACCGCCGGTTACGGTGGAAGGAGGACGGCCACGAGGAAACACAACATTTAAGAGTACGTAGCTTGTTACCAGTAACAGACAACCAAGAAGCCTGCCAACGGGTAAGGACTGAGGAATGGATAACCGGGTAAAAGTCGGAATACGGAATGCCTTTACGAGAGATGGGACAAGAGCGGACAGCTTCCTTGGCGGCAGCATCCGCACGCTCATTTAAAGACACGCCAATATGGCTGGGAACCCAACAAAACTCAACCGACTTAAATTTACTGTGAACGAGAAACAGCCAATGCTGGATCTCGACAACTACCGGATGAACTGGATTAAAGCACCCGAGAGCCATGAGGGCACTACGAGAGTCAACAACAACCACAAAGGAAGACTGACAATGAGAAAGCAGGAGACGAAGAGCATAGAGAATAGCATAAAGTTCCGCTGTAAAGATGCTAGTCTCCGGAGGCAAGCGACACATATAAGTGCGATCAGGAAAAACAACAGAGTAGCCAACACCGTCCGCTGACTTAGACCCATCGGTGAAGACAGAAACGGAGCGGGAGTGAGAAGAAAAGTGCTCGAGGAAAAGGCGTTTTAGAACTGTAGGAGGGGTAAAAGCTTTAGTGATACGAGTCAAGGATGTACAAAACCGCGGAAGAGGGACCCTCCACGGGGGCAAAGAAGGAACAACACGAGGAGAAACATCAGAAATACGAACGGAAAGAGAATCCTGCAGGCGAGATAACCGGACAGAAAGAGGGAGGTGGTGAAGAGGAACAGGAACCGCAGGAGGGGTAAAAGTTAAAGCACGACAGAGACGAGAGGAAGGATGTTGCAAGGACCGCGCAAGATAGCGAAGACAGTAGCGATCACGGCGGTCCTGGAGAGACAGGAAGCCAGTGTCAACATACAAGCTAAGGACGGGAGTCGAACGAAAGGCACCAGAACCGAGGCGCAACCCAGTATGGTGCAAAGCATCAAGACGGCGAAGAGTAGAAGGAGAAGCAGACGAGTAAGCAGGGCAACCATAATCGAGCTTAGACAGGACGAGAGAGGAATGTAAAGCAAGGAGAGTGCGCCTATCTGCCCCCCAAGAAGTATGGGACAAGACCCGAAGGAGGGTAAGGGACTTAGAGCACTCAACACGGAGGTAAGAGATATGGGGAGACCAAGACAAACGAGTGTCAAGGAATAACCCCAAAAGCTTCGCGGAATCTTTGTATTCAAGGGGATGACCATAAAGTGACAAAGAGGGACGAAGAACAACCCGTTTCCGCGTAAAAGTCATGGCACAAGTCTTAGAAGTAGAGAACTTGAAGCCATGACCTGTGGCCCAAGACGACACGGCATCAATCGCAAGTTGAAGCCGGCGTTGAAGGAGAGGCGAATCATCACCCTGACAACAAAGGGTAAGATCATCGACATAGAGAGCGGAGAAGACACCAGAAGGAAGAGAGGAAAGAAGACCATTGAGGGCAACCAGAAAAAGAGTAGTGCTCAGAACACTACCCTGGGGCACACCTTCGTATTGCTGAAAAGAGGGAGAGAGCGCGGTACCAAGGCGCACCCGAAAGGAACGACGAGAGAGGAAGCTGCGGAGAAAGAGAGGGAGATGACCACGAAGGCCAAAAGAATGAAGTTGAGATAGGATATGATAACGCCAAGTGGTGTCGTAAGCCTTTTCTAGGTCAAAAAGGACGGCAACAACGGAGGTCTTCGCAGCAAAAGCAGTACGTATATAGACCTCCAAGTTCACCAGGACATCTGTCGTGCTGCGGCACTTGCGGAAACCAAATTGAGAAGGGGAGAGGAGGTGATGGTGTTCCAGGAACCACATCAGACGAACGTTAACCATACGTTCAAAGAGTTTGCAGACACAACTTGTGAGAGCAATAGGGCGAAAGTCCTTAGGGGAAGTACCCAGAGACCCCGGTTTGCGAACAGGGAGGACAACGGCATCGAGCCAGTCCTCAGGGACTGACGACGACTCCCAGATCCGATTATACAGACTCAGTAAATACTGAGACGTGCTCGGAGGGAGATGGCGAAGCATCTCATAATGAATACCATCGGAGCCCGCCGCCGTAGAACCGCAGAGGGCCAGGGCAGAACGAAGTTCAGAGAGAGAGAAGGGATCATTATAGGGAAGCTGAAGATGAGTGCAGAAATCTAAAGGACGAGACTCAAGGACAGGTTTACGAAGAAGGAAAGATTGGGGAAGATGAAGACCAGAGCTAACAGAAGAAAAGTGGGAACCCAGTTCGGAAGCGACCTGCAACGGGTCCGCCACAAGAGTATCATGGAGGTGAAGGACCGGTGAAACATCGGGAACGAACTTACCCGCTATCTTGCGGATACGCTTCCAGATCTGGGCCAGAGGGGTTTCGGACGTAATTGTCGAGACATAAGATGCCCAACATTCACGTTTAGCCGTACGGATGGCCCTACGGGCCACCGCACTCGCTTTCCGAAAGAAAAGAAAAGAATCGGTCGTCTGCCTACGGCGGTGCTTCTTCCAGGCTGCACGCTTACAGCGGACAGCCCGAGCACAGTCCGCATTCCACCAGGGAACGCACTTCCGTGGACCCCGAGAGGAAGAGCGAGGAATAGAGCGGAGGGCAGCGTCGAAGACAGTGTCATGAAAAAGGAGGAGAGCGCGAGAGAGGGGCAGAAGGGAGAGGTCAGAGAGAGTAGCACTGAGGGAAAATAGGGTCCAGTCCGCCTTAGCAAACTGCCACCTAGGGAAAGAGAGGGAAGGGCGAAAAGAGAAAAAGGAAACAAGGATGGGGAAATGATCACTTCCATGGAGGTCATCAAGAACCTGCCATGTGAAATCCAAGTAAAGAGAAGAAGAGCAGAGAGAAAGATCAAGACAAGAAAGGGTGCGAGTTCGAGAGTCCAAATGAGTGGGCTCACCAGAATTCAGAAGAGACAGGGAAGAAGAGAGGAGAAACGGCTCAAGGAGGCGACCCCGGGTATTCGTCAGAACGTCACCCCAAAGAGAATGACGACAATTGAAGTCACCCAGCAGGAGCACAGGCTCCGGCAAGGAGTCTAGGAGGTGTTTCAAATCAGGAAGAGAGAGCGGGACACTCGGGGGGAGATAAATGGAACAAACTGTGTACCATTTCCCCACAAAGATACGAGCAGCAGAACAATGGAGAGGCGAAGGAAAAAGTAAAGGAACAAAGGGAACATCAGCCCGAATCAAGAGAGCAGAAGAATTAGAAGCCCCAGCAATGGCTGGGGGGGGGGAGAGAAAGGAATAGCCACGAAAACGACCAGGACGAGCACCAAGCATCGGCTCCTGGAGACAGACACAAAGGGGCGAAAACCGCGAAACCAGAAGTTGGAGTTCGAGGAAATTGGCGTAATAACCTCGAACGTTCCATTGAAGAATGGACAACGACGAGAAGAGAAAGGACAAAAACAGAGAACAAGGAAGAAACAAAGGCGAAAGACCAACAGAGCACGTTAAAGAATATCAGGGTCGGGATCAGGGTCAGCAAAGTCAGGGTTAGGGGGCATGGGTAAACTGAGCAAAGACGGAGGGAAGGAAACGGGAGAACAGATCAGAGGTGGGCGGGCAGGGTCCGGAGGAGGAGGAGGAGGAGGAGGAGACAACGGAGAGGAGCAGTCAAGGACAGCAGCAGGAAGAGGGGGAGTAGAAAGAGAGGAGCGCACCCCAGCAAGAGCAGCAACCGAAAGGGAAGCAGGGGCCAAAGAAACCTCCATAGCAGGAACAGGGGGCGCAAGCACTGAAACGGGAGTGGAAGGAGCAACAGAGCCAGAAGGAGGAGCCGAGGAAGAAAGCGAAGCCTTCTTACCCGCCGGGGAAGAGGAAGGAGAGGAGCCAGGCTTACGCTTCTGACTTAAAGAGACCGGTGTCCCAGCAACTACGTACCGGGCAACGGATTCCAGTGTCTCAACAGGAGAAGCCGAACGAGAGCACACACGACGGCCGTTAGGAGAGCGATGGACATCCGCCCGCACCGACAGGCGGCGGGGAGAGCCGATAGATGGAGGAAGAGGATGGGAAGGAGGATCGGAGGGGGACGAGGAAGGAGACACAGAAGACACGACAGACCGGGTAGAAGGAAGGGGAACCCCAGACAGAGGACCAGGAGGAGGATCCTTCGGGAGAGAACCCAAAGGGACAGAGGAGGGGGCAGTGGGCGCATCAGGGTCCAAGGCCTGGAAACGGTTGTGAGTCTGAGGAAGGTGGGAAGGACGAGGAGAGGAAGAGCGCAACACGCGAGCATAAGAGATATTAGCATAAGGCGGGAGCCGGCGAACCTGGCGCCTCGCCTCAGGAAAAGATAAACGCTCCCGGTGCTTCAAGTTGAGGACGGCTGCCTCAAGCTTGTAATGGACACACGCACGGGAGAAGGTAGGATGGGCCTCACCGCAGTTGAGGCAACGAGCCTGGGGAGAAGCGCACTCCGACTTAGAGTGACCTTCGCCACCACACAAAGGACAGAGAGAGACAGTCCCGGAGCAGCGGAGGGCACCATGCCCAAACCTCCAGCACTTGTTGCAGAGCCGAGGAGAAGGAATGTACTCCTGGACAGAGCACCTGGCACCAGCAAGAATGACAGAGGGTGGAAGGGTCCTACCATCAAAGGTAATCTTCACAACCCGGAGGGGTTGACGGCGACTACCACGAGGGGGACGAGTAAACGTGTCCACCTGGAGAATAGAATGGCCCTGGGCAGCGAGGATATGTCGAATATCGTCGTGGCAGTCGCGTAGGTCCCGAACACCGGTCGCAACATGGGGCGGGAGCAAAATAGTGCCAACACTGGCATTCAACTGAACGTTCTTCGAGACCCGAACGGGGGTCTCGCCAAGGCAGGATAAGGCAGCCAAGCGGGAAGCAGCATCCTGAGAAGGAGCAGCAACAACACGCGTACCGAGACGAGTGGGGTTAAAAGTAATGGAGGCATCCACGGAATCAATGAGATGTCGATGAAGGGAGAAATCGTCAGGAGGCGCAGAATCAAGAGGGAGGAGATCAAAATATTTGGCCCACGAAGCGGGACCAAACAAGGCTTGATAGGTAGCAGAACTGGAAGGAATCGAGCGAGGGCGGCCGTGACGAGAACGGCGGTGAGAACCCCCAGAGAGAGAGGGGTTAAAAGGCGCAGTAGTTACAACTAGAGAAGGAGCCGCGCCAGGGGACGAGGTAGTCACCACTGGGGGCTTGGGGCTCGACCCAACCACAGAGGAGGGAGGGGAGCCAGGGGAAGGAGTCAGAGAGGCCAAAGGAGGAGCAAGGTCGGGGCCCAATGCAGCGGAGGCTACAGAGCCCGGTCTTCCAATACGGACCGACTCGGGGGCTTGGTCGCCCACCCCACGAGCCTGAAAAGGTAAGCCAGAAGCAGCCGAAACAGGGGTTATCATCTTGACGAAATTACGAATTCACTCACGAATGTGCCCCCACACCCACCATGGAGCCACAATTAGAGGCAGGACACCCAACAAGAAGCTATCGCCGATCTTGTCGGGGCCTCCTAGGGGTGCGTCGTGAGTATACGCCCCACAAACGCCACCTTAAGAAACCGACAGTCCGTCGAGATCGGGTTCAGTGACGAAGTGGGGATTGACAATAAAAGGTTCCCCTCGCTCTCGACGTCGGGTACTGCAGTTCTACGGGTGCAAGAGTATGCCTCCTCAAGCACCCGGGCGTCAAAGTAGAAGAAGTCCAAGGGAAGAACCAGAACGAGCAAAAGGTCGGCAGGAAACGGCAAGCAGATAGGAGAAGAGGGGGGAGAAAAACGAAACAGAAGGAAAAGGAAAAGATGCCCAGCAGAATTGGAGAGGACGGCAGCAGGAGCACAAGGCTAGAAAAGGACAGAGGACTGTCCCAAGGAGCATCACACTCCGGCAGCCGCCCACTAAGCCCCCAGACGGCGACAACGAGCTGAGCGGGGAGGGGGTCTCTAGTGTGAAAAGTTCTTGTTATCCAACCTGTCATTTTTCTTGCAGTTGTGACGGCTACTTTATTGTGTTCTTTAAAGGTAAGGTCTTCCGACATGAGTACACCCAGATCCTTTACATTGCCTTTTCGTTCTATGTTATGATTTGCCTGAGTTTTGTACGTGGTTTCTGTTTTTATATTTTCAATTTTTCCGTAGCGCATGAGCTGGAACTTATCCTCGTTAAACACCATATTATTTTCTGTAGCCCATAGAAAGACCTGATCTACATCTGATTGGAGGTTTGCCGTGTCCTCTATGTTGCCAACTCTCATGAAAATCCTAGTGTCATCTGCAAAGGATGATACAGTGCTATAGGTTGTGTTCTGGTCTATGTCCGATATGAGGATGAGAAAAAGTACTGGAGCAAGCACAGTACCCTGGGGGACTGAGCTCTTCACGGTTGATGGGCTGGATTTTATTTTGTTGACTATTACACATTGGGTTCTGTTAGTCAGGAAATTGTAGATCCATCTGCCTATTTTCCCGGTAATTCCTTTTGAACGCATTTTATGTGCAATAACAGCATGGTCACATTTATCAAAAGCTTTTGCGAAATCTGTGTAAATTACATCAGCGTTTTGTTTGTCTTCCATAGCATCTAATGCCATATAAAGGCGTTCACCTAAAGGTGAACGAAATAATGACTGCCAATCCACAAGAAGTTGACATAATAGCACTAGAGATCTGCCATGAGGATGATAAACTAATGATAATAAATGCATATAGTCCACCGCCAAGCAGCACATGGTCAAAGGAGGAGCTAGATAGTAAACGTGAAGGTCTTATAACAATAATGAGAGAGATTATAGCGAGAGCGGATAACGATAGATCACGACTGTTGATAGTCGGTGACTTCAACTTGAAATCCATAGACTGGGAAGCATATGAAGCTAAAACAGAAGATTTTTGGACCTGTAAATTTGTAGACCTCATCCTGGAAACATTCTTGTATCAACATGTTAAACAAGCTACGAGGATGAGGGAAGGGGACGTTCCTTCCATGCTAGATTTGATATTTACCAGGAAGGAGGAAGAGATATTTGACATTCAGTACCTTCCTCCCTTGGGTAAAAGTGACCATGACTTTTTGGGAATAAAGTATGCAATGCGTTATAAGCTGGAAGAAAATAAGGAGGTTGAAGCAGTTGAAAAACCAGACTTCAGGAGAGGACATTATGGTGACCTTAGAAATTTTTTTAGTGAGTATAATTGGACAGACTTGATGCTAGGCAAGGAAGTAAATGAGATGTGTATCAAGTTTTGTGAAATATATGATAAAGGCACAAAAAAATTTATACCAAAACAGAGATGCAGGGCCAGAAAACAGGATTGGTTCGACAGAAATTGTGAGAGTGCAAGAGACCAAAAGACACAAAAATGGAATCAGTATAGGAAGAGGCCAAACCCCCAAACATACCAGCGATACAAATATGCGAAAAACAACTATACAGCAGTAAGGAGAGAGGCAGAAAGAAATTTTGAAAAAGGGATAGCGGATAAATGTAAAACAGAACCGGGCCTATTCTACAAATTCATAAACAACAAATTGCAGGTAAAGGATAATATCCAGAGGTTGAAAATGGGAAACAGATTCATGCAAAATGAAAAGGAAATGTGTGAAACATTAAATGAAAAGTTCCAAAGTGTGTTTGTACAAAATGAAATCTTCACAGAACCAGACACAATAAGAATTCCAGAGAACAACATAGAGCGGATAGAGGTGTCTAAAGATGAAGTAGAAAATATGTTAAAGGAGCTCGGTAAGAACAAAGCAGCTGGCCCAGATGGAGTTTCACCATGGGTTCTGAGAGAATGTGCATCTGAGCTCAGCATTCCACTTCACCTGATCTTTCAGGCATCCCTGTGTACAGGAATCGTAGCAGACGTGTGGAAACAGGCTAACATAGTTCCAATCTACAAAAGTGGCAGCAGGGAAGACCCCCTCAATTATAGACCTGTATCATTGACAAGTGTAATAGTGAAAGTATTGGAAAAACTAATCAAAACTATATGGGTAGAACACCTGGAGAGAAATGATATAATATCAGACAGACAGTATGGTTTTCGATCTGGAAGATCCTGTGTATCGAATTTACTCAGTTTCTATGATCGAGCCACAGAGATATTACAGGAAACAGATGGTTAGGTTGACTGCATCTATCTGGACCTAAAAAAGGCTTTCGACAGAGTTCCACATAAGAGGTTGTTCTGGAAACTGGAAAATACTGGAGGGGTGACAGGTAAGCTTCTATCATGGATGAAAAATTTTCTGACTGATAGAAAAATGAGGGCAATAATCAGAGGCAATGTATCGGAATGGAGAAATGTCACAAGTGGAGTACCACAGGGTTCAGTTCTTGCACCAGTGATGTTTATTATGTACATAATGATCTACCAGTTGGTATACTGAATTATATGAACATGTTTGCTGATGATGCTAAGATAATAGGAAGGATAAGAAATTTAGATGATTGTCATGCCCTTCAAGAAGACCTGGACAAAATATGTATATGGAGCACCACTTGGCAAATGGAATTTAATGTTAATAAATGTCATGTTATGGAATGTGGAATAGGAGAACATAGACCCCACACAACCTATATATTATGTGAGAAATCTTTAAAGAATTCTGATAAAGAAAGAGATCTAGGGGTGGTTCTAGATAGAAAACTATCACCTGAGGACCACATAAAGAATATTGTGCAAGGAGCCTATGCTATGCTTTCTAACTTCAGAATTGCATTTAATTACATGGATGGCGATATACTAAAGAAATTGTTCATGACTTTTGTTAGGCCAAAGCTAGAATATGCAGCTGTTGTGTGGTGCCCATATCTTAACACTTTCGCGCGATCCAGACGCACCGAGGAGTCCTGTTTCGCTAACCGATTCCGCATGGTGGACATAAAGTTATGTCCTCTTTTAAAATATTTGTATAAAATTCAATTTTTATCCGATTTACTTTGGGTTTGTTTCAAACTGCGCGCCATGAGGCTCTCTCTCTCACCACTAGACTGCATGGTACAATAAGTTCATGAAAGGTGTGGACCACTTCGATCAAATGGTATTATGTCCCAAACGGGTTGCAGGTGGGTGACTTTAGCCGTTTATACTGGTAATGCTTCCCCCATATCATGTATTATATGCATATGTCTGTTTAGGGAATTTTATTCCGATCAATGTACAACCAAAAATAACTGTGTGCAACAAGTATAAACTTGACAAACATAACAAAAGTAAAAACATTTCATGTGTGTTTGACGCTCACTGATATGTTCCAGCGTTGTTTTATATTTGGCGCTATTCTATCTTACGCTTTGTTGATCTTTTTTACCTATGGGCTCATAGAACATTCTATTGCGAACACATTGACACAAAAGTGAATGACGTACATAGAAAATTAATGTCATGAGAGTGAAGTAAGTATAAACTTTCAAAGCGCCGTGCGTCGTCCCGTCACCGATACCGGATAACAATTTCACCACTTCCCACACTCTTGCGGGTGGGCCGCAATCATTATTCTACGTTTATATTCATATCACCGTGTTGGGAATTTCATTGCGAGTCCATTGATACCAAAATTAACGCTGTAGGACAAGTGTGGAGGTGATAACAATCCCAAGAGTAAAAACATTTTGTTGCTGTTGGGCGCTCACGGTGAATCATCTTCGTAGTTATTTATTTGGTGCTGGTATCCCTATACATTTCGTGACTTTTTTTACTGATGTTCTTCTAGAGAATTTTATTGCGAACACGTTGGTACCAAAAAATACGTAGCTCAAGACCTAAGGTAAGGAAAGTAAAAACAGTATACACATTTTTGTTTTTAAGAGGTGATATGATCACTACATACAAAATAGTAACAGGAATTGATAAAATCGACAGGGAAGATTTCCTGAGACCTGGCACTTCAAGAACAAGAGGTCATAGATTTAAACTAGCTAAACACAGATGCCGAAGAAATATAAGAAAATTCACCTTCGCAAATAGAGTGGTAGACGGTTGGAACAAGTTAAGTGAGAAGGTGGTGGAGGCCAAGACCGTCAGTAGTTTCAAAGCGTTATATGACAAAGAGTGCTGGAAGGACGGGACACCACGAGCGTAGCTCTCATCCTGTAACTACACTTAGGTAATTACACTTAGGTAATTACACTTAGGTAATTACATTACTTAGGTAATGTCTCATAATGGTTATGAGAGAAATTATGGTAAGAGCTGACAAAGATAAATCCCGATTGTTGGTACTGGGGGACTTTAACTTTAAGGCAATAGACTGGGAGGCCTACGAGGCAAGAACAGAGGACATTTGGACAGGCAGATTTGTAAACGTCATCTTGGAGACATTCATGTATCAACACGTCAAGCAGGCCACAAGAATGAGGGAAGGGGATGTTCCGTCAGTACTGGATCTAGTATTCACCAGGAAAGAATAAGAGGTATTTGACATCCAGTACCTTACTCCCTTGGGAAAGAGTGATCACGTCCTCTTGGATATTAAATACGCTTTGCGATATAATCTAGTAGAGAGTGGGGACAGTGTAACAGTTGATAAACTCGATTTCAAGAGAGGACGCTATGGGGAACTTAGACATTTTTTTCTTGGGTATAATTGGACAGACTTGTTGCTAGGGAAGGAAGTAAATGAGATGTATGCCAAATTTTGCACAATACATGATGAAGGCACACAAACATTCATACCAAAACAGGCATGCAGACCTGGGAAACAGAGTTGGTTCAACAGAAATTGCGAGAGGGCCAAAGATCAAAAGACAAAAGCATGGAATCATTATAGAAAGAGGCCAAACCCCCAAACATACCAGCGATACAAAGATGCAAGAAAAAACTATACGTCAGTAAGGAGAGAGGCAGAGAGGGACTTTGAGAACGGTAGAGCAGACAAATGTAAATCAGATCCAGGTCTTTTCTATAAATTCATTAAAAGTAAGCTGCAGGTAAAGGATAATATTCAGAGGTTAAAAATGGGGGACAGATACACGGAAAAAGAAAAGGAAATGTGTGAAACATTAAACGAAAAGTTCCAAAGTGTGTATGTACAAAATGAGATCTTCAGAGAACCAGACACAATAAGAATTCCACAGAACAACATAGATCGTATAGTGTCTAGAGATGAAGTGGAAAATATGCTAAAGGAGCTCAGTAAGAATAAAGCAGTTGGCCAAGATGGAGTTTCACCATGGGTTCTGAGAGAATGTGCATCTGAGCTCAGCATTCTAATTCACCGGATCTTTCAGGCATCCCTGTGTACAGGAGTCGTAGCAGACATGTGGAAACATGCTAACATAGTTTCAATCTACAAAAGTGGCAGCAGGGAAGACCCCCTCAAGGGGAGCCGGTCGGCCGAGCGGACAGCACGCTGGACTTGTGATCCTGTGGTCCCGGGTTCGAACCCGGGCGCCGGCGAGAAACAATGGGCAGAGTTTCTTTCACCCTATGCCCCTGTTACCTAGCAGTAAAATAGGTACCTGGGTGTTAGTCAGCTGTCACGGGCTGCTTCCTGGGGGCGGAGGCCTGGTCGAGGACCGGGCCGCGGGAACACTAAAGCCCCGAAATCATCGTAAGATAACCTTTAGATAACCTCAATTATAGACCTGTATCATTGACTAGTGTAATAGTGAAAGTATTGGAAAAACTAATCAAAATTAAATGGGTAGAACACCTGGATAGAAATGATATAATATCAGACACAGTACGATTTTCAATCTGGAAGATCCTGTGTATCGAATTTACTCATTTTCTATGATCGAGCCACAGAGATTTTACAGGAAAGAGATGGTTGGGTTTACTGCATCTATCTGGACCTAAAAAGGGCTTTCGACAGCGTTCCACACAAGAGGTTGTTCTGGAAACTGGAAAATATTGGAGGGGTGACAGGTAAGCTTCTAACATGGATGAAAAATTTTCTGACTGATAGAAAAATGAGGGCAATAATCAGAGGCAATGTATCGGACTGGAGAAATGTCACAAGTGGAGTACCACAGGGTTCAGTTCTTGAACCAGTGATGTTTATTGTCTACATAAATGATCTACCAGTTGGTATACAGAATTATATGAACATGTTTGCTAATGATGCTAAGAAAATAGGAAGGATAAGAAACTTAGATGATTGTCACGCCCTTCAAGATGACCTGGACAAAATAAGTATATGGAGCACCACTTGGCAAATGGAATTTAATGTTAATAAATGCCATGTAATGGAATGTGGAATAGGAGAACACAGAGCCCACACAACCTATATATTATGTGAGAAATCTTTAAAGAATTCTGAGAAAAAAAGAGAGAGATCTAGGGGGTGATTCTAGATAGAAAACTATCATCTGAGGACCACATAAAGAACGTTGTGCGAGGAGCCTATGCCACACTTTCTAACTTCAGAATTGCTTTTAAATACATGGATGGCGATATACTATAGAAATTGTTCACGACTTTTGTCAGGCCAAAGCTAGAATATGCAGCGGTTGTGTGGTGCCCATATCTTAAGAAGCACATCAACAAACTGGAAAAGGTGCAAAGACATGCTACTAAGTGGCTCCCAGAACTGAAGGGCAAGAGCTACGATGAGAGGTTAGAGGCATTAAATATGCCAAAATTGGAAGACAGAATAAAAAGAGGTGATATGATCACTACATACAAAATAGTAACAGGAATTGATAAAATCGATAGGGAAGATTAAACACAGATGCCGAAGAAATATAAGAAAAATTTCGGTGAGGATTTTTGGAATTTTCCCTAATTTTGGAACAAATTAGGTGAGGTGGTGGTGGAGGTCAAGACCGTCAGTAGTTTCAAAGCGTTATATGACAAAGAGTGCTAGGAAGACGGGACACTGCAAGCGTACCTCTCATCCTGTAACTATACTTAGGTAATTACATACACATACACACCGGGAGGGCCGGTGGCTGAGCGGACAGCACGCTGGGCGCATGATCCTGTGGTCCCGGGTTCAATTCTGGGCACCGGAGAGAAACAATGGGCAGAGTTCCTTTCACCCTAATGCCTCTGTTACCTAGCAGTAAATAGGTACGTGGGAGTTAGTCAACTGTCACAGGCTGCTTCCTGGTGTGTGTGTGTGTGGGGTGTGGAAAAAAAAACAGCATTGAATGTAATGAAACGTCATTTTCTGGGTGAGACCCGGAGGCTCCCAGGAGCTATACTTGGCTGATGTGTATATATTAAACCGTGGCAACAGTCAATCGAAGGAGTTCTAAGCCTACCAGGGATTAGAGCCAGAACCTGGCCCCCCTCAAGAGAGGCATGAGGAGCAATGGCCTAAAGACACCCCCGTGTACTGTAATTGGAAGCAGTCTTTGTCTGCCATCTACCAGGTCAGGCACCCAGAAAGGAAGGAATTTTAAAACAAACCACAAACTGGCCAAAAAATTGCAAACCCAAAGGCGAAAAATCAAGAAGAACTTCCCAATCAAAAACCAGGAAACAAACATGGCGTGACCACAACCGCCGTGCATCCGTCTGCGCAACCCCCCCTCCCCCTCCCCCCTCCCAGGGAGGAGGACTGGGGGGTCCGAGACCTCCACGCCGGCAACTCTCCCTAGTCCAAAGGCTATTGTGATGGTGAACGGTCAATTGCTCTGGGTCCACTCTTTGCGCAGTGCTGCAGTGTGGTGTTGTTGCTCTGTATTGGTGGTGAGTGAGCCAGGAGTAACACAAGAGTACTGGGGCTGCATGCACCTAGGGCCACCTTACCTAGGTACCCCGTATGTACTGCCTTTGCGGCTTCAGGGTTATTTTCCATGAGCCGTTCAGGAGCAGTTACTTTCGTGTGGTTCAGTGGCTGCTCGGTGATTGCCCGCCCTTGGGGGTTCAGCTGGGGTGGTTCTTACTCCTGTTTTCCCTTTGGTAGGAGATAGTTTCGTCGCTGGCAGGGGCACGAGGTACTGTGCAGCTGCCTGATATACGCATAGCGACCGGTTCTGTTCACCTGGAGACCTTGTGCTTCTGCGGGGTTTTTCTTTTGTTTTTGTTTTGTTTTGCCTGATAAGGGTCTGCCTTATGTGGTGGTAGGACCACTAGTAGGTTTTTGGTGGCCCTCCACTAGGTCCCCATGTTTGCACATGTCACAGTGGTTCAGCTTTTAGATTGGTTACTTGGTAGCTCTGGGGTAACCGGTTAGCAGTACCTCGCCTGGGCTTCCCTTAGCAGTCAGCCTAAGAGCTCCTGGAAACCCCCCATTGGGGCTCAGTGGTCCAATGTACAAGACCTCTGAGTTCCACCTAGCCTTGTACGAGTTTGAAGGTTGTTCTGTCTCCCTGTCTCAGGGTAACACTCACCGTCTGCCTCCGCCTTGCTGCCTGTTGGGGTCAGTGACACGTATGACCCGGAGTCCTGCGAGTGGTGTTCTTTGCTTGTACTCCAACTCACCCAGTCCATTGAGACTGATATTTAGGTGCAGGCAGCTTTAGTGTTGCATGCGTGGTTTCAGTTGCAGCAACGTGCGAGGTTAGTTGCCTTTCCGGATACCCCACAGCTGCCCCGCTGAATTATACTATTAATAAGACTGTGGGACGACACGGCAACAAAACCGAGCCAGTCCCTGAACCCCAGATGAATCAGGACATGCAAAAAACCAGCGTTGAATGTAATGAAACGCCATTTTCTGGGTGAGTCCCGGAGGCTTCCCGGAGGCTCCCCGGAGCTATCCATGGCTGATATGGATACCCTAACTATTTTGCATCAGTCGATGTGGGTGGAGTTCTAGGCCTACCGGGGACCACGAGCCAGAACCTGGCCCCCTCAGAGAGGCACGGGGAGCAATGGCCCATAGAAATGCACATGTGATTTGGAGCATTCTATATCTGCCATCGACCGGGACAGGCACCCAGAAAGGTAAGCACCACAAAACAAACCCCTATTCTGGTTAACAACAAAAATCGACAAACGAGTGGACAGAACTCCCCAAGGAAAACGAACAAACAAGCATGACGTCACGCGAGCCGCGCCGCATGTCTGCGCAGCTCCCCCCTCCCCGGGAGGGGGAAGGGGGAGCCCCAGACCCCAGTGCCGGCGATCCCCGCCCCAGTTCTGAGGCTGGATATCAAAACCGCGAAAAACCCCGCCGACCGGAGGGCGGGAGGGTGCCAGGGAGCCTCCGGGACTCACCCAGAAAATAGCGTTTCATTACATTCAATGCTGGTTTTCTGGGGGGAGCCCCTACGGCTCCCCGGAGCTACTTCACCAGAGACTACCTGGTGAAGTATCAACACGAAGTCGAGACAACAACCCAAGGACCCCTCCAGAAAGCAGCAGGCACATCATTCGCCAGAAAAAAGGGAGAACAGCCGCAGACGAAGAAACCTATGACCACGACCATAGGAGCCAAAAACCACTGCACCTGAGAAGAGCATGAAGCTCTGCCACACGACCCCCAGAGGCCAATGCCAACATAAAAAGAAAACCGAGGCAAAGCAAACCTGACCCCAAGGAGCCACAACCACCAAGGAGAAGAAAAACAGGAGAGTACCCTGTCCAAAGACCAGGACGACACAGGCAGTGCATAAGCAGGCCGGAGGTGAAACAACGCACGATACAGCCTGCGAAACAGCACAGAAGGAATATCGATACCGAAAGCTAGCAGCAGAAACCAAGGTGCCAGACCCAGGAACGGCCCCAAGCGCCTCTACATCCTCCGCAAGCCAATCCTATGACAGCCCCAGGAGGGAAAAGAAAATGCAGGACCAAAATGAAAATGCCACAAGCGTGCAAGTCCACCGCCACAAATGCAGCTGACAGGGAAGGAACCTGCATAAGGAGCTGCCCCGCACCAACATCCCGCAGAACGGCAGGAGAGAAAAGACTCATTAAGGGGAGCAAAACGAAAACCCTAGGAAAACGAGTAGTGCCGAGACAGCGCGAAGAGAAGAGATATGCACAAAAGAACAAGAAGGCCAAACACCCAGAAGCTGCCGGGAAGAGGATCCACAAACCCTAGAAAGGACCGGAGGGAAGCTCAACCGAATGACGACAGACTCACCAGAAAACGGGAAGGAGCAAAACCGTCCCGAACCTTCGAGAACAAAAAGAAGCAAACACAAAGGACGAAGGCACAAAAACCCCGTCGCACCTGAGACCAAAAGTCATGCAGAAACCCCAAGAAGAGGGGGACATGACGGAAGAAGGCCCGTCCCGGAAAAAAGGGGCGAAGACCGTAGAAAAGCACCCACCGACAGGACGGAAACAACGGGCACAATGGACAAGGAAACCAAGCCCAGGGAGGGGCCGACGCCCACAAAGCACGTGCGGAGAGGGGGAACGGAAAAACCCCACACCACAAAACTGCAAGCCCTGCCCAGAGGGGTAGAAACACCCCGGCGGGGACCAACGGGGCCTGAGGCCCCTCACTTAAGCCCCACCCCAGCCCCGGGAACCCACCCAGCAGGCCCCGGGGCCGAGCTGACCCCTCAAAGCCCCAGCGGGAAGAAAAACCCCGGGGCAGCCGTGAAAAACACGTAGGAAGGGAGCCCACTAGGCTCTGGAACTTGAACCGAAACCGGAGGATAGGCGAGGAGCGAGACGAAGACCCCAAGCTCATCCCCAGCCAGCACAATGAGGCAAGGACAAAACAGAGAATCCAAGGAACATGGAAAAACCAGGCCCGGCACAGCAAAACCGGCAAGGAAGGAGAGCCCCAGAGGGAGCACGGAAGGGCCGAACATAATGCCACAACCAACCCAGACACGCAGCTGCAGTACCAAAACCACAGCAAAAGGTCACCACACTCCCCGAGGAAGCGACAGAGAAGATAGATAAATCGTACACGAGTGGCTCACAAGGGGACACAGGCGGAAACCGAGCACCCAACTGAGCCACAGGGACGGTAGAAGAAACGTGTGCAGTGTAACAGGCAAACAAAGGAACACATTAGGCAGCCCAACATGGGCTGACCCCATACACAGCCCCAAGAGCAGAGATGAGAGCGCCCAAGAAGCACAGAATCCGGCCGACAGGCAAACGACAGGGGAGAGGCGGAACCAAAGAGCCAGAACCCAACCTGCAAGCACAAGGAGGCGAACACAAAACCTCCGACACAGGAAAACGTACTACCAAACAGGCACCCCCACCGTTGCACTGCGGAACAAGGTGGAGGCGGGGCCCCGAACTCAAGCAAGGTTAGACAAGCATAGGAGAGGGGCAGGAGGAGTACAGGCAGGAACCGCCTCGGAAGGGACAAGAGGCCACCCGCAGACACCCGTGAACCGAGGAAGGAATCAGGTGGAGAGAACAAGAGCTGCCCACCATGGGCTAATAGCCCTGCAGTAGGCACCTCGGGTGATACGGTCCACGTTCTCAAGTACGTATGTACACCCATTCCTACTCCCAAAAACAAACAGCGTCAGGACGAAGGAGACGCCAAACCGCACCAACTCACCTGCAGAACACAGGCGCTGAAGGGCCATGACGCAAGCCTATGAGTCCGTAGCCGCCGGAGGCGGCCAGGGCGCCCATGCTGGAGAGGAGGAGGGGAGCAGCGAAGGAAGCTCCCCACCCTAGAATGCAGGGAAAAACCTCGTGACTTCCCCACAGCGGCACTCCAGAACACCCCCAAAGCAACGGGGCACAGATAGGATTAAGAAAAGAGCGAGAGGCGAAGCCCCCCGAGAGAAATGGATGCAGAACACCACGTGTGCACACCGCCCAGAACAAAAACAAACGCCCAAGGCGCATGCGCAGGACGTGAAAGAAAAGTAGCTCAACAAGGCGAGAGGTAGCCCAACAATGCGAGAAGTAGCCCAACAATGCGAGAAGTAGCCCAACAATGCGAGAAGTAGCCCAACAATGCGAGAAGTAGCCCAACAATGCGAGAAGTAGCCCAACAATGCGAGAAGTAGCTCAACAATGCGAGAAGTAGCCCAATAATGCGAGAAGTAGCCCAACAAGGCAAGAAGTAGCCCAACAAGGCGACAAGCAGCCCAACAAGGCGACAAGGAGCCCAACCGGCAACAAGGAGCCCAAACTGCTACAAGGAGCCCAAACTGCTACAAGGGAGCGCAAACGGCTACAAGGAACCAGTATGGAGGCAAACTCCAGGACACGCAGGAGGTAAGCCGCAAAGGCCAACCACACCGCAGGCGAAGAGATGCGGGTAGCCGAAAACCTCCGGAAGACGGAACCGAAAAACCCTAGCTCCTCCCTGGACACGGAACTGAACCCAGGGAGGAGCAGAACCCAAGTCCAAATCATACGCAGAGGGGGGGAAAATCCAGGCGGGACGCAATGGAGCCCCAGGCCCCCAAGGCCGCGCCTCCCCAGCCCCAGGAGTCTCTACACCAGGCCCCGGGGCAGAGTCGACCTTCAAAGCCCCGGCCCCACAAGAAAAAGCCGGGGCAGCCGAGAGAGCTGGAAGAGAAGAGGCCCACTGGTCAGACCCCAGAGCATCGGCCGGAGGAACAGACTCGAATGCCTCCGCAGCTACCCCGGATGGGGCAACCCCCGAAACTGCCCAAGTCTCAGAACCTCTAACCCCGCCCCGACCCCGAAGCCTGCAGATGCGTAGGGGCCGGAAGCAGGAGGGGAAAAAGCAACAGGGGAGTGGAAGGAACTAAGGCCGAAGCGACCAAAACCCCCAAGTCTGGGTCCCTACACAAAGTGGGGCAGCATCGGGGCGTCTGGGGAAGCAACAAACCCAAGCGCGTTGCAACAACCTACCTTGCAACGCGCGAGCTGCCTGCGCCCACAAGAATTCATCAGCAGACTGGGTGAATGGAGTCACGAACAAGCAACAAAGCTCGCAGGACTCAGGGTCGAATGTGTCACTGACCCAACAGGCAGCATGACGGAGGCAAAAACAAGGAGAGTCACCCTGAGACAAAGGGAGAGCAACCCTCGACTCGCACAAAGCGAGAAGGAGAAGCAAGGGTCTCCACTATCGGACCCGAGAGCCCCCGGGGGGTTTCCCAGGGCCGCTAGACTGGGTCTGCTAAGGGTTATCCCAGGTAGGGCACTGCTAACCGGCGCCCCAAACTACCAAGCAAACTGCTAAAGCTGAACCCACGGGACATGTCCACCCGTGAGGGCAAAGCAGGGGGTGCCACCACACAAACGAACCTAATATAAGGGGGGGGAGAAACACAAGGCAGACCTCCCTACCAGGCAAAAACAAATATAAAAGAAAAACCACACAAGTGGACAACGTACCCAGAGGGAAAAGAGCCGGCCGCTGTCATAGGTGAAAACTAACTACGCAGTACCCTGCGCCCCACCAGTGCTATAACTACCACTTACCCCAAGGTAAACAAGGGAGTAAAACCCCCAAACCCTTGGGGCGGCCAAACGCCAAGCAGCGAAAAGCCAACAGAGGTAGACCCAAGGTGACTTGTGGAAGGCAACCCCAAGCCCCAAGGGCGGTACTTACAGGGCACTCAGGGAAGGTGACCCTAAGCACATGCAGCCCGAGTACCTGAGAATACTACTCCCAACTCAGACGACCACCATAAGAGCAGCACTGCAAACAAGTCACAGCACTGAGACAAGACCGGAGCTGGAGCCACACGACCGTGCATGATCCCATCAGTCGAGGAACTGGGGCGGGGATCGCCGGCACGGGGGTCTGGGGCTCCCCCTTCCCCCTCCCGGGGAGGAGGGAGCTGCGCAGACATGTGGCGCGGCTCGTGTGACGTCATGCTTGTTAGTTCGTTTTTCTGGGGGAGTTCTGTCCACTCGTTTGTCGATTTTTGTTGTTAACCAGAATAGGGGTTTGTTTTGTGGAGCTTACCTTTCTGGGTGCCTGTCCCGGTCGATGGCAGATATAGAATGCTCCAAATCATATGTGCATTTCTATGGGCCATTGCTCCCCGTGCCTTTCTGAGGGGGCCAGGTTCTGGCTCGTGGTCCCCGGTAGGCCTAGAACTCCACCCACATCGACTGATGCAAAATAGTTAGGGTATCCATATCAGCCATGGATAGCTCCAGGAAGCCGTAGGGGGTCCCCCCCAGAAAAGTGTCCATGAGGCTTAGGGACACCATCTAAGAGCATGGCACCAACATAAGACAGACCTTGAAGCCCGCAATATCCCAACACTTAGCCGAGGCGGGTCTTCCAAACGGTCCTTCTCCAGGCACAGAAAGATGGGCGGAAGTACACGAGATGGAGCCAGTGAGCCTCTAAATAGCCAAGCTGGTCGCAACGCACTCGAGTATACAGATGACACCTCTAGGAAACGTGGTTGGCGAAAGCTGTGCTGCTTCTCCTGATCCACGCCCCCGTCGACCCCACACCACTCCCCTGCAACACCACAACATTGGCGAGGAGTAAGAGACCAGACAGTGAGGCGGCGATATACCTCAGCGGAGACGTGAACCCTCACAACTCTCAATAGCCAACACTCCACCTCACACAGTCCCTGTCTAAGCCCACACACACGGTCTCTGCAACCTGTCGCCCATGTTATCTTCTTGCAGTGCGCTCATCAAATCATTCCCATTTTGAGTCTACAGGCGACGACAATGCTCACCTTCTCTTCCCAAACAAATAGTTATAAAGTGGGCACAATTTTACGGACTTTTGTGTTTACAGCCAAATTACAATTTTGCTTATATATTTTGGCCTATTATTTTTCTTCATTTATTGCTTACATATCCAGAGGTGCCATAGGCACAATCAGAGATCACTGTATAAACATCAGAGGTCCGCGGTTGTTCAACGTCCTCCCAGCAAGCATAAGAAATATTGCCGGAACAACCGTGGACATTTTCAAGAGGAAACTAGATTTATTCCTCCAAGGAGTGCCGGACCAACCGGGCTGTGGTGGGTATGTGGGCCTGCGGGCCGCTGCAAGCAACAGCCTGGTGGACCAAACTCTCACAAGTCAAGCCTGGCCTCGGGCCGGGCTTGGGGAGTAGAAGAACTCCCAGAACCCCACCAACCAGGTATCAACCTGGGACAGATTAGGCAACCGAAAGGAGGGGAAAGAAACCCATGGGTTCAGACGGGACTAGTCTAGAATGAACCTAAGGGCCGCACAGTCCCATTTCGGAACCGAAAACAGGGGGAAAACCACAGGAAGGACAAGGCTATTTCGACCATGCCCAAGCGAACCCACTTCGAGATGACCTGACAGAGCGCAGGAGAAGAGGCCCGCCCCACCAACCCTGACTCTCCTGAAGGAGGAGGGAGCCACTCAACACCACCACAAGCCACACGAAATGACCCAAAGTTCAACTCACAAATCATGGGACCTGGCGTGAGCAACCAGAGCAAGCCTCCCCCCCCCCATCCCAACGCCCCGTTACTGGGGTGAACCGCGAAAGAGCCGACACCATGTACGAGAACCCGACCCCAGAATGGAGCAATCACTCTGCCAACCAGACGAAGACAGTCCAAAGGCAGTGCGGGCTCCAACTGGCACCACTGGCTTACCACAACAGGAAGGACCCCGAGCCCTGGCACGACCCTGCTGGGAAGACCCCTCATCCCCCCCTTCCCCAGAGAATCAATAATTCCGACACCGGATGACAAGATGAAGCAGCCTGAAAAAACTGCACAACCACAGACTCTGCAAACAGCAATGGGCAAAAGGCGAAGAAGCCTAAGAGCCACAGGCCCAAGCTAATTCCACAGCAGAAGCAAGTACCGCCTTCTAACAAGCGAGACAGGAAGCAAAAAACAGCGACATCACAACCCGCAGGTTTGACGCAAACAGCTCCAAAAGCACAGACGACGCACGCATCGCCGAGGCCAATGCACCAGACCTGGAAGCAGCCCCAAGCGACTCCACATCCACCACAAGCCCATCTGAGGACAATTTGAGAAGTAAAAGAATCGCAAGGCCGAAGCCAACAGGCCATGGTGCACAAGTCCACAGCAACTAACGCAGCTGAAAGGGAAGGGACCTGCACCTGAGGCTGCACCACACTGACATCTCAAGGAAAGGCAGGGGGCAAACAAGCACAAATGGAGGTGCTTAAACTCGCCCCCCAGGAAAACCTGAACCACTGTATGAGTCTCACGCCACTCAAGTGTACGAGAGCAACAAAACAAATGCCACGCCTCCAACGAGAAAAAGGGGCAGTCTGCAAGCCAGAACAACTCCGGAACCACATAACGAACCCAGTAGGGACAGGAAACACCATACACGAAAGAAGAAGGATGAAGGCATAATCCGGGTCGCACAGGAGGTAGTCGCAATGGCCACCCGCACCACATAGGGCATGATATGGGAGGCCGAAAACCTCCGGAAATACGGGACCGAAGAACCCTCGAGATCACAGAACCAAACTCGGGAAGGGGTAGATACCAAATCCAACTCATACGAGGAGGGGGGAAAAAAACACCCCTTGTAACACCAAACACCGCTCCAAGGGTACAAAAACCTAAGCGGGGTCCAACGGGGCCCAAGGCCCCCAAGTCAACCACTCCCCTGCCCCAGGAACCTCCCCACGGTGACCCGGGGCCGAGCTGGCCTCCAAAACCTCCAGCCTCTAAAGGCAGGAGCAGCCAAAAAAGCAGGAACAAAGGGGTCCCACTGGTCAGACCCAGAAGCTCTAGCTGGGAGACCAGGCTCGAATACATCCATTGCCAGACCAGAAGGGGGCTTCCCCAAAATTGCCCGAGTCTCAACACCAACTAAACCCTGCCCCAACTCCGAAGCCTTCAGACGCTTCGGAACCGGAAGCAAGAGGGTTGGACCAAGACACAACAGAAGGAGACGACAAGGGGGTGCGGACAGAACCAAAGTCGAGGCGATTAACACCCCCACCCCCAAAGTCCGGGTCCCTAAAAACCAAGGCGGGGCAGTCTTGGCGCATTCGGGGTAGCAACCACCCTAGCGCGCTGCAGCAACCTAAATCGAGCATGCAACGATGAAGGTGCCTGCATCCGCACATCATGATCATCAGTCTGGGTGAACTGGAGTACGAACAAGCAACAAAACTTGCAAGACTCTGGGGTGAATGTGACACCGACCCAACAGGCAGCATGGCGGAGGTACACCCGGTGAGTGTCACCCCTGAGACAAGGAGACAAAGCAACCAAACTCGCACGAAGCGAGAGGGGGACCCCAGGGGTCGCATCCAATGGACCACAGAGCCCCCACGGAGTTTCCTGGGGGCCCTTAGTCATGGTATTCTGCTAAGGGAAGCCCAGGCAGAGTACTGCTAACTGGCACCCAAAACTACCGAGATACTGCTAAAGCTGAACCCCTAGGACATGTACTAGTACACTCGTGGGGGGGGCCCTAGCAGAGGACCACCAAATTACAAGAGGGAGTGACCAATCAAAAGCAGACCCCCCACCAGGGAGGAAAACAAAAATGAAAATAAAACCCCACAAAAGGACAACGTACCCAGGCGGAACAGAGCCGGCTGCTATGAGAGGTGACAACTAGCTGCACAATACCCTGCGCCTCGACCAGTGACAAAAACTACCTCCCTACCCAGAGGCAAACAGGGAATCATGAACACTGCAGCTGACTCCAGGGGCGGTCAATCACCGAGCAGCAAAAAACACAGCGGAGATAGAACCCAAGGTAACTTGTGGAAGGTGGCCCCAAGTAATTACCTAAGTGTAGTTACAGGATGCGGTACTAACGGGACACCTAGGGAAGGTGACCCTAGGCGCATGCAGCTTGAGTACTGGTGAAATTACTCCTGGCTCGTGCACTATCAAGGACACAGCACCACACCACAAGGCACAGAGCTGGAGACAAGAAACAGGAACCAGAGAGACACAACCATTGCCAATCACATCAGCCAAAGAACTGTAGGTTGGATAGCCAGCAAGCTTGAGGGTCTGGGGCTCTCCCTTCCTGATCCCGGGGAGGGGGGGGGGGGGTTGCACAGACAGCGGCACGGCAACATGGTGAGTCATGCTCGTTTGCTTGCTTTCATTCACAAGAATTCTATCCACTAGTTCAGCTTTCAGTAGCAATATTTTGACCAGAATAGGGGTTTGTTTTGGGGTCCTTACCTTTCTGGGTGACTACGGTCGATGGCAGACATAGAATGTTTCCAACCACACAGAGGTTTCTATAGGCCATTGCTCCTCGTGCCTCTCTGAGAGAGCCAGGTTCAGGCTTATGGTCTCCGGTAGGCCTAGAACTCTATGCACATTGACTGATGCCAAAGTCTAATATATCCATATCAGCCTGGATAGCTCTGGGGAGCCGACGGAGCTTCTCCCAGAAAGAAGGCTTTCCAAAAGCAACCACAAACCGAGGAGAAGAAAGAAACGAAAAAACGCAGTCCAAAGGTCGAGGAGGCTCAGGCAGCACATGAACAGGCCGGAGGTGAAATGCCCAAGATAGCTTGTAGAATGGAGCAGAAAGGACATCCACCCAGAATGCAAAGAGCAGCAACTCCAACAACACTGCACGATAAGAAGCAACAGTAGTAGGCATGAGATGCAGAGCCAGAAAAAACAAGGATATAATAAGCTAGTTTGAAATCGACGAAAACCGACGAAACATCATACTGTCACTGAGACGAAGACCGCAGGTGGGACACCATCAAAGAAGCCCCCCTGATCACCATGCAAATGGCAATACACATACGTCAAAAATGCCAGATGCACAGTGCGGAGCAGTAAAGCAAACCAGTGAGGTACCTCACCGGCCCAACCTGCTGAAACAGGCAGAGGCACAGAAAAACGCCCAGGTTCAGACACCGAGCAAGAAGTGCCTGAAACAAAGGCTGGGCCAGCCACTATGGAGCCAGGAGAATCACACATCCCCAAAAGGATTCTAGCTGAGCCAGAACCTGGAGCAACAGCTGGACCAGGTTGAAGAAGCATAGGAACCCCCACTTAGACCAGTCCTGCTGAAAAGCATCGACAGCGAGTGCCTCTCAGTCGGGAAATGGTACCATGTTCGATGGAAGATGCGAAAATCACGCCGGCACAAAGCGGTCCACCTATGGGTGCCCATACGTCCGGCAAAGCTAAAGGAAGGAATCGGAATCGACTGTCCACTCTGTGAAAAAATGGAAGAAGCACAACAGGCCATCTCTCCCCAAGTGATGTTGGACACTCCCCAAGTGTGAACAGTGCAGAGAGCTATACCCCTAGAACTCAGCAGAAGAGCCACTCAAAGCAACCAGCCCAATAGAGCCACGAACCGAATAGACTCCCCTTCCCCTTGGGTGAGACAAGGAACCACAGGGAAGCAGTCCGAATGAAGCCGGATCACAAAGCCCTAAGGAAGTTGAATCCGCCACAGCGCCCGCCACACAGCCACAAACTCCCGAACCGTGATGTGAGCTTAAAGGAAAGACAAAACCGTCAGTAATTTCAGTGTTATATGACAAACAGTACTGGCAAGATGGGACACCATGAGCTCTCATCCTGTAACTACACTTAAAAAGGGGTTCAGTTCTTGCACCAGTAACGTTCACTGTCTACATAAACAATCTACCAGAAGGAATACAGAATTATATGAACATGTTTGCTGCTGATGCTAAGATAATAGGGAAGATAAGAAACTTAGATGACTGTCATGCCCTTCAAAACGACCTGGACAAAATAAGTATATGGAGCACCACTTGACAAATGGAATTTAATGTGAATAAATGCCATGTTATGGAATGTGTTTATAGGTTGAGAGAGGTCTGTGTTCTCCTATTTCTCCTATGTGAGAAATCTTTATAAAATTCTGATAAAGAGATCTAGGGGTGGTTCTAGATAGAAAACTATCACCTGTGGACCACATAAAGAACATAGTGTGAGGAACCTATGCTACACTGTCAAACTTCAGATTTGCTTTTAAATACATGGTTGGCGAAATACAAAAGAAATTGTCCATGACTTTTGTTAGACCAAAGCTGGAATATGCAGCGTTTGTATGGCCCCCATATCTTAACACCATCGCATGTGCCACGAGAGCGCCGCAGACTTTGACGTCATGGGGCTAATGGTGCAGGCGAGCGTGCGGCGACACCTAAATGTGTATACTCGTTTCAGTTTTCTCACCTTAATTCTCGTGCTACGTCGTTCGTTTTGGTATCATTGTGTTCGCAATTAAATTCCCTGCAGATGTATATGCATATAATGTCCAAAATCCTCGCGAGACTCCCCACAGCAAGCCTAAAATTACCCATGAACGAGCACCAATTTACACACCACAACCTAATGTGTATACTCGTTCAGTTTGATAACATCAATTTTCATGTTACAGAGCACCACTTGGTTTCCGAACTTTAGTTATCCGAAACTTCCAGTTTCCCGATTGGGGTTGGGGAGTCATGCTACCCGAACAAAGTTCGGGTAGGAAGGGGTCCACCAAGCGTCACGCCGGCTTGTGGTGGTGGGTGGGCGATGGTCCAGTTTGCCCACTGTGACTTCACAGATTCACGGCCTATTATTCCTATTATTTTGAATTGCCATAAGGCTGGAATGTTCATTCTGTGCTTTTGTTTTACATATCTGCACAATCAAGAAACATCTGTGCACCATGTTGGCTCCAAATGCACCCATTGCGTCAGTGATGGCTGACTGGTGGGTGGATGGACGATGGAACTTAGGTGGGAGGCAGTATGAATGAGGGGGGGGGGGGAGAATCAGTGAGAGAGGGGGGAGAGAGATGCTAGGAGGGAGGGGGAGGTAGGGAGAGATGTTAGGAGGTAGGGAGAGATGCTAAGAGGGAGGGGGAGGTAGGGAGAGATGCTAGGAGGTAGGCAGGAAGGGATGGAAGTAGTGAGAATTAGGGAGGGAAAGGCAGGCTGGCAGGCACAGGCAGGCAGGCACAGGCAGGCAGGCAGGCAGGCTAGCTTGCAGGCAGGCAGGCTAGCTTGCAGGCAGGGAGTGAGTGGTAGTCACGCGGTTGAACCGCGTGACCTTGAGAGATGGGATGTAGGGGGGCGGGTGGTTTGTTGGTGGTGGGGGTGAGACCGGCTCATTCCCGAAGATAAGCCTAACACACACTACCCGTTAGCATGATGGCAGGGGGGAGGCAGGCTGGCTGGAAAGGAAGCAGGCAGGCTGGCAGGCTGGGAAGGAGGCAGGCTGGGAAGGAGGCAGGCTGGGAAGGAGGCAGGCTGGGAAGGAGGCAGGCTGGGAAGGAAGCAGGCTGGCAGGCAGGCTGGCTGGCAGGCTGGCAGGCTGGCAGGCTGGGAAGGAGGCAGGCTGGGAAGAAGGCAGGCTGGGAAGGAGGCAGGCTGGGAAGGAAGCAGGCTGGCAGGCTGGGAAGGAGGCAGGCTGGGAAGGAAGCAGGCTGGCAGGCTGGGAAGGAGGCAGGCAGGCAGGCTGGGAAGGAAGCAGGCTGGCAGGCTGGGAAGGAGGCAGGCTGGCAGGCTGGGAAGGAGGCAGGCTGGCAGGCTGGGAAGGAGGCAGGCTGGCAGGCTGGGAAGGAGGCAGGCTGGCAGGCTGGGAAGGAGGCAGGCTGGGAAGGAGGCAGGCTGGCAGGCTGGGAAGGAGGCAGGCTGGGAAGGAGGCAGGCTGGGAAGGAGGCAGGCTGGGAAGGAAGCAGGCTGGCAGGGTGGGAAGGAGGCAGGCAGGCAGGAAGCGATATATGGGTGTTGAAGTGAACTGTGAACCACGTGACCTTTGAGAGTGTGTGTGTGTGTGTGTGTATGGGTTTGGGGTGGGGGTGGTGTGTCGGTGGTGGGGGGAGAGGGGGAGGTGTGTCGGTGGTTGGGGGAGAGGGGGAGGTGTGTCGGTGGTGGGGGGAGAGGGGGAGGTGTGTCGGTGGTGGGGGGAGAGGGGGAGGTGTGTCGGTGGTGGGGGGAGAGGGGGAGGTGTGTTGGTGGTGGAGGAGGGACCGGCTGACTCCGTAAGCCTAACCACACTCCACAGACCTGTGACCCAGATTTGTTTCTTAAATGTACAGTACATCATCGTATATTTTAGGCAGGATGTGCCTGCAGGCTGGCAGGAAACATCCAGAGGATGTTTGCCAGACGTCTTAATAATCAGTTAGGAACAATTAAGGACTTTTATAAAGCGGATCAGGACTTCACTTATTGATGAGTACAAACAAAACACGGTCGCATTTACGCCATGAACCTGACGATTTTTTTCCCTAGAGTTTTTTTCATAAATTTTTCGGAACAATTTCTTTTTACATTTCTAGTTTATTTTTTCCCCTCTATTTCTCGTATACGAACTTACATGTTAACCGACGGGTCTCGTCCCCAAGGGGTTCGGAAACCAAGTGGTGCTCTGTACATCGCTCGTTTTGGTATCAAATTGTTCGCAATATAAAGGCGCGCATTTTAAAACTAGTCCCATAATAATAGCACAATAGAATTTTAACAAATATTTTAAAATTTAAAATTTAGACCCAAAAACATATTTATAATCTTTCAAGTGTTCTGACATCAAGTTTCATGTTACATCTTTCATTTTGGTATCAAATTGTGCACATTCTAAAGGCGCTTGTTTTGAAACTATCCCGAGGTCGATCGGATAAAAAATGAATTTTATACAAATATTTTTGTAGTGGATGAGCCGTTAAATATGCCAAAACTAGAAGACAGAAGAAAAAGAGGCGATATGATCACTACACACAATATAGTAATGGGAATTGATAAAATTGCTAGGGAAGAATTCCTGAGACCTAGAACTTCAAGAACAAGAAGTCATAGATTTAAACTAACTAAACACAGATGCCGAAGAAATATAAGAAAATTCACTTTCAAAGAGTGGCAGACGGTTGTTAGACAAGTTAGGTGAGTAGGTGGTGGAGGCCAAGACCGTCAGTAATTTCAAAGAGTTATATGACAAAGAGTGCTGGGAAGACGGGACACCACGAGCGTAACTCTCATCCTGTAACTACACTTAGGTAATTACACACACACAAAATACTTACTGTAACAAGAGCTCACGTGGGACTTTCTTATTTATCAAGGCCTCGTCGTCCGAAAACACTTTGGTCAACTGAAAGTAGAAGCATGTACATTACTGAACAGAAAACTGATAAAATATTCCTTGTAAAAATTTTAATCAAATGTTTTTTTAGAGAAAATTTGTCTGCAATGTGGCTATCAACTCTCCGTGCTTTTGCAGATGACCCAAAATAACATTCTTGTGTTTAGCCCTTACACCGCGCAATACATACATATATGACTTGACAAAAAATAATTTAAGGTAAGTTTTTGCATAATCAACTAGGCAAATGCTCCAACTTTGTCTAAATGATTACAGCATAACTTGAAAAACCAGAGAATCAAAATTAATTTTAAAATTGAATATTGAAAACTTCAGATTTTCAATTCAGAATAAAAAATATGAACTATCATTAATTGTTCCTTTAACCCTCGTATGGCGCCTGGCTATTTAGCAGGTGTCACTCACAGACGCATACCAAAAAAAAAAAAAAAAAAAAAAAATTCTTCTAAACCTGTTAATTTGTGTTCATTGATCATGAGAAAAATAATAAAAAAAATAGTAAGTGGCATATATTGCCCGCTATAGGGCGGGGAAGTCTGGCAAAAAATAGGCGCTGACTCAGCATGCGTCCCAGGCAATCTGTTGCTCGCCAGCTGTCAGGCCGGAGTTGCCACAAAGAAATAATTACCTAATTATTTCAATGTCTCTGATTTTTCGTAGTTTTTTTGTTGTAATATTATTCAATAGTGTGTAGTGTGATATATTTATATAATAAAATGTGTGAATCATCACTGTACTCAAAAATATGGTGTGCATATTGTTGATTCAATTATGTTCATCAAACAGTGAACAAATACTTTGTTGGTTATTACACCATATACACAGGTTATATACAAGTATCTGCATGTTTTGTTCACCATAACGAACCACTAAGTTGCTATTATGAGTCAAAAAGTAACGAGGAGTGACCGCCACACACCAGCCAGCCACTCACTCCCTCCCTCAACACCTCACTTGCCCACATTCTCCTCCCACCATACTGTTTTTTGCTTTTATTCACTATATACAGATGTTATATATAAGTATCTACATTCGTGTTCACCATAACGAACCACTAAGTTGGTATGCTAAGTGGCAATGGCAATGGCAGCCAGTGGCAGCCCACCACTGGCTGCCACTCCCTCCCTCCCTCACCTCACCTGACTTGCCACCATTCTCTTCCCACCATACTGTTTTTGCTTTTATATACAGATAATATATATAAGTATTTACATGTTTTGTTCACCATAACTGTACATCTAAGCTTGTATGGTGAGTAAAGGCACAAAGACGCAGCTACTCACACAGTCAGCTAGCTGGTGGCAGCCGCCCTCAAGGCCAGGCGCACTAATATTTCTCCTCCAACAATACTGTTTGTAGTGTTATTACGCTATATACACACATTATATATAAGTATCTACCTGTTTTATTCACCATACTTGTACAAGTAAATTGGTATGGTGCCCAAAGACCATAGTGGTCACCAGTAAACAACATGATAAGTCGTGCAGACGACGCCGCCGCCCTCACCAAAATGGCGGCTCCTAACCTACTCCTCTTGCTGTTTATACCCTCTATACACACGTTATATATAGCTATCTACATTTGTGTTCACCATAGCGAACCACTAAGCTGGTATGGTGAGTGCAGTCAATAAAAGGTGGCCACACACAGTCAGAAGACAACGCCACCACCCTCCCTCCCACAGCATTACTCCTCCCTCCATGGAGCACAGTGCTAAATATCACCACAATCCTGCTATTATCAGAACCCAGGTCAGTTTTATCACAGTAAGGGGTCTTCTGTAATAATATCATCGCTACATAATAGCAAGAACAAGTATATTATGGCATTTTTAGGCGATGCTGTGGACACTAGCTGAACAGCAGTGCTGTGAACTCATGCTGCGTGCGTCAGGCTTGGTAGCTCACTCAATACTGAGGCCCCTAACACCCGGGAATTTGGCCCACGATTTTTAAAAAAAATGGCGTCTGTTTACAAGAGCCCTAATGAAGGTGTGGTGAACCCCGTGTATTCACGGGCCGTTTAAATCTTGTGTAGTACTCCAAAGCATCATATGATGCGATGCACAATTTACTGCAAGTCGGTCAAAGCATCATATGATGCGATGCGCAATTCAAGGGTTAATGTTATTATTCTCTCAGAATAGCATATGATCTTCAATTTCATTAAATTAGAATATAGGTTTTCAGTATAGTTTACTGTAAAAAAACATCGGCAATAGGACATTT
The DNA here is from genome assembly GCF_040958095.1 of Procambarus clarkii. Taxonomy (NCBI): domain Eukaryota; kingdom Metazoa; phylum Arthropoda; class Malacostraca; order Decapoda; family Cambaridae; genus Procambarus; species Procambarus clarkii. The sequence continues at coordinate 38,831,086 of NC_091189.1, forward strand.
TAAATATGCAGCAAATTTAGACGAAAAAACCAGTGTTGAATATAATGAAATGCCATTTTCTAGGCGAGACCCGGAGGCTCCCCGGAGCTTTACCAGGCTGATATGCTAATGTCAGACTTTGGCATCAGTCATGTGTATGGAGTTCTAGGGCCTACCGGGGACCACGGCCAGAACCTGGCCCCCTCAGAGAGGCAAGGGGAGCAATGGCCTATAGAAACCTCCGTGTGGTTGGAAGCATTCTATGTCTGCCATCGACCGGGTCAAGCATCCAGAAAGGTATGCATTCCAAAACAAACCCCTATTCTGGTTAAAATTGCTACCAAAAGTCGAACTAGTGGATAGAACTTGCCAACAGAAAACAGGCAAACTAGTATGACGTCACACGTCACCGAGTTGCTGTCTGCGCAGCTCCCCCTCCCCGGGAGGGGGAAGGGGGACCCCTAGACCTCTCACGCCGGCTATCCACCCATCAGTTCTGAGGCTGGATGTTAAAACACGCGAAAAAACACCGACAGGAGAGAGGGAGGGTTGCCGGGGAGCCGCAGGGTCTCACCCAGAAAATGGCATTTCATAATATTCAATGCTGGTTTTCTGGGGGAACCCTGTCGGCTCCCCGGAGCTAACTACTCACAGAGGAAGGTCAAAGGGAGGGAACCGGGAGGTGGACACCACACACCCCTCAACAGAAGCGAGACAACTGGCAGCCAACGCCAACCCAAGGGGACACACCCCAAAAAAGGGCCTGGGAACTACACGAGACGACACGCATCAAGGCCCCTGTACGAACACCAAAGATCCGTGCCCAAATGACAGCAAGGACACACCGCCTAGATGGCAGCAAGAGCAGCGAAGCCACGAACGCCACGGGCATGGGGAAAGAACACAGGCAGGCTAGCCGCAAGAACATGGCTGACAACCCGGGACACCATCACCCGCGAACAGGGAAGAATGGAACCGGATCAACTCAAAGCATGCCCCGGACATAAAGGCCGTGGCACGCAAATAACAGCTGAGGGCCGCCACTGAACACAAATCACGACACACCCCCGGTCCAACCAACCACGCACCAACAACCCAAGGCCCCCTCCGGAACGCAGCAGCCCCAACCCGTGCCAGAAAAGATGGAGACTGCTGCCACCGAACAGCCAAAACGCCAAAACCGAAGGAGCAGAAAAACCCCTGCAGAGGAGCAAGAAGCCCAGCGACCCGACCCACCAGAGGCAAATGCCAACAGGAAAAAAGAACCGACGAAATAACAAACCGGAACCGAAGGGGCACCACCAACCGAGGAGAAGACAGCCCGCTGACCAGAGACCAGGACGGTGCAAGCGGCGCACGAACAGGACGGAGGTGAAACAATGCACGAGACAGCTTACTAACGGTGCAGAGGCAACACCAAGACCGAAAGCAAGCTGAAGCGACTCTGCCAACGCTGAACGAAACGAGGCAACAGTACTGTACATGGCAAGACGACGGCCCCCAACCCCCACCAGAAAAAACCAAGCCAACGCTAACAACTGCAGCCACCGAAGAAGGGATAGGAGGAAAAGGAAGAACCGCCAAAATACCCCATACTGCCTCCAAGAAGTACGCAGGTGGGACACCTACCACGAAACCACCAGACCACCAACCGGAGGTGAGACACGCGAGGCAGAACATAAGCAGCCCCGACAAGGCACCTCCGACCCTAGGGAAAGGCGGAGCCGCAAGAAGATCTCGGGCGCGACCACCAAAGCCCAGGAGGCACAAAGGAGATTGAACGTCTGCCGAACAGAAAGCTCCCCAATGCAAGCAAGCCCGTCAGATCAGAAACGATGGGTCCAACGCAAGATATCGCAAGATCCTGAAAAACCAACCGGCAGGGCAAGCCAGGAAAACCGAAAAAGGCGTAAGGGTTGCCACCAGAACAGTACCCGAACCAAGGGGTACGAGCAACGAAAACAGACCAAGACACATAAGTGCACCATAGGACACAGGCTGAAAGAATGCCCAAGAAGCCAAGGAATGCACGAAGAACACCCGAAGAGCGGCAGAGGAGGAAACAAAGGGAACGCACAAGGAAGGGAAGCGGCAGAAACCGACCCCCCCATCCCACCTATAGCAGCAAGAGCAGGCAAAATCGACCAAAGGAGATGCCAGGGAAGCGACTGGGAAAAAGCAGGATGAAAGATCCAAAGCTCAAACCCCAGGAAACAACCAGGGGTGGACAATCAGGCAGGGACAGAACCCCACGCACATGAAAGGGCCAAGCCAGGGACTCGAAGATCGCGAAAAATAACAAACAAACCCCCCGACACAAACCCTAGGCACAAAACAGCAGCAAAGTGCCACACCACAACCGGACACAGGAACAAAGACATGCCACCGCGAAACACGTTACCAATAAACACGTGCAGCAGCAACATGCACCACCGCAACACGCAACATGTAAGTAGCAACTTGCCTCTGTAAAGGCAGAGAACGATGCAGGCAGACCCCAGACAGGGCCAACGGAGACACGACAGAACCCAGCAGGCCCACGAATCTGCATACCCAGCGACCGAAGGCGGAGATACCAGCCCGATACCTGTTGGATGGGGTTCAGGGAGTTCATTTACTCTCCAAGCCCGGCCCGAGGCTAGGCTTGACATGTGAGAGTTTGGTCCACCAGGCTGTTGCTTGGAGCAGCCCGCAGGCCCACATACCCACCACAGCCAGGATGGGCCGGAACCTCTATTCGAAAACAGGCTTTACAGGAAAACAATTCCTTTAAGTCCACAGATGTACCGGCAATACGGCGGATGCTTGCAGGTAGGACGTGTAACAACCTCAGACCTCTGATAGTTATACTGTGTTCCCCGATTGTGCCTATGGCACCACTGCACTCCACTGGTACTATCTCGCAAGTTCTTCCATATAGGCGGGACCCAAGAGCCAGGCTCAAAACCCCACAAGCACATCCAGGAGAGCCCAACCAGGTGAGTACATAACCAGCACCACAACCCACACACCTCATAACACAAAAAGATGGGTCCCCTGAACGACTCCAGCATGGGTTGGACATGCACATGAGTGGGACTGGAAGGGTTGAAAAAGGGACAGTCACTGGTGTGCTAATGGTCTCATTCGTACATAAACATACTTAAATAAAGACAGGTATATAAACATCTTCGCATCCAGCGCCCAGCCAAAAGACGTCAGACCGCAGAAACTCACCTGTTGAACGGAGGCACGAACTTGACACGACCCAACAGTGCCCATAAGATCCTGGGAGCACCGCCAGTTGAAGAAGCCAGAGTCGGACACGCAGGAGAGCAGGGTAGAGGCAAAGGAGAAGGCCCACACCCAAGACACAGGGAAAACCTCGGCATCCTCCCCACAGCTGGAATCCAGGACACCTCCCCAGAGCAAAGGGGCACATACCGGAGAAAGGGAGAAGAGCAAGAGGCAAAGCACCCGAGAAAAAAGGGCACAAAACACCAGCACAGAAACACACTGGAAAACACATTGGAAAAACTAATCAAAACTAAATGGGTAGAACACCTAGAGAGAAATGATATAATATCAGACAGACAGTATGGTTTTCGATCTGGAAGATCCTGTGTATCGAATTTACTCAGTTTCTATGATCGAGCCACAGAGATATTACAGGAAAGAGATGGTTGGGTTGACTGCATCTATCTGGACCTAAAAAAGGCTTTCGACAGAGTTCCACATAAGAGGTTGTTCTGGAAACTGGAAAATATTGGAGGGGTGACAGGTAAGCTTCTATCATGGATGAAAAATTTTCTGACTGATAGAAAAATGAGGGCAGTAATCAGAGGCAATGTATCAGAATGGAGAAATGTCACAAGTGGAGTACCACAGGGTTCAGTTCTTGCACCAGTGATGTTTATTGTGTACATAAATGATCTACCAGTTGGTATACAGAATTATATGAACATGTTTGCTGATGATGCTAAGATAATAGGAAGGATAAGAAATTTAGATGACTGTCATGCCCTTCAAGAAGACCTGGACAAAATAAGTATATGGAGCACCACTTGGCAAATGGAATTTAATGTTAATAAATGTCATGTTATGGAATGTGGAATAGGAGAACATAGACCCCACACAACCTATATATTATGTGAGAAATCTTTAAAGAATTCTGATAAAGAAAGAGATCTAGGAGTGGTTCTAGATAGAAAACTATCACCTGAGGACCACATAAAGAATATTGTGCAAGGAGCCTATGCTATGCTTTCTAACTTCAGAATTGCATTTAAATACATGGATGGCAATATACTAAAGAAATTGTTCATGACTTTTGTTAGGCCAAAGCTAGAATATGCAGCTGTTGTGTGGTGCCCATATCTTAAGAAGCACATCAACAAACTGGAAAAGGTGCAAAGACATGCTACTAAGTGGCTCCCAGAACTGAAGGGCAAGAGCTACGAGGAGAGGTTAGAAGCATTAAATATGCCAAAACTAGAAGACAGAAGAAAAAGAGGTGATATGATCACTACATACAAAATAGTTACAGGAATTGATAAAATCAACAGGGAAGACTTCCTGAGACCTGGAATTTCAAGAACAAGAGGTCATAGATTTAAACTAGCTAAACACAGATGCCGAAGAAATATAAGAAAATTCACCTTCGCAAATAGAGTGGTAGACGGTTGGAACAAGTTAAGTGAGAAGGTGGTGGAGGCCAAGACCGTCAGTAGTTTCAAAGCGTTATATGACAAAGAGTGCTGGGAAGACGGGACACCACGAGCGTAGCTCTCATCCTGTAACTACACTTAGGTAATTACACTTAGGTAATTACACTGGCCAGACGAAAACAAACTCCATGGCGCATGCGCATGACACGCTGGCCGAACCGCAAAACCCGCTCTGCGGGAAGTCGCCAACCAGGACTACTGCACTAGAAAAGTAGCCAAAAGAGGAAGCAGTAACAACAAAACTGGCTAACTAAGCAAAGACAAAGAGCCCAAAGGGAACCCAACCGGGCCACGAGTAGCCCAACTGGGCTACAAGTAGCCCAACACGGCGACCCGGACTAGAAGCCGACAGATGTTCCAATGATATGGGAAGTAGCGAAAACCTTCCCAAACCCTTGAGAACACAGAAGCAAACACCAGACCCGAAGGCACACAAAGGCAGTCGCACCCGAGACCAGAAGTCACGTAGAACCCCAAGAATGGGGAAACATGACGAAGACACCATCCCAAAAAGGGGAGAACATCCACCCATAGGATGGAACCAACCGACTCAAAGGCCAAGGAACCGAGCCCGGGGAGGAGCCGACGCCCAACAACATGTACGGTGAGCGGGGAGGAAAAACCCCACTCCGCGTAACCACAAGCCCCGCCTAGAGGGGGGGAGAAAAACACCCCACGGGGTTCTATGGGGCCAAGACCCCCAAGTCAGCCCCTCCCCAGCCCTGGAAACCCACAAGACAGGCCCCGGGGCCGAGCCGTCCCCCCAAAGCCCTGGCAGTACCAGAAAACTGGGGCAGCTGCGAAAATACTAAGGAAGGGAGCCCACTGGCAGACTCTTACAACACGGCTGGAGGAACAGGCTCAAATGCCCCCGTCACTACCCCTGGAAGGGGAATTACCCAAGACTGCCCGAGTCTCAAAACCATCAAACCCCGCCCCGAACCCACAGACGGTAAGGAACCGGATGTAGGCAGGAAGGGGGAATCCAGAGGAAAGACAAGGAGGTGTGGAAGGAACCGAAGCAACCAACACCCCCAAGTCCCAACACGAACCAAAACGGGGCAGCACCGGGGCTCCCAGAGACTAAACAAACAAGAGCATTGCCACCACCAAGGCTCAAAGTGCAACGCCCCTGCTGCCCGCACCTGCCTAGTCAGCACAACTGGGTAGCCGAGCCACAACGAGCAACAAAACTCGCAGGACTCCGGGTTGAAGGTGTCACCGACCCCACAGGCAGCTGACGGAGGCAAAACAGAGTCACCCTGAGCCAAGAGATGAGAGCAACCCTCAAACTCGCTGGAAACGAGGGGGACTATGGGGTCACATTCATCGAACCCGCGCGCCCCCAGGGAAGTCCCAGGGTATCGAGCATTTACTATAAGAGGACTTGCGCTCAGGTAATCCTAGGCAGGGTACTGCTAACCGGCGCCCAAAGCTACCAAACAACTTTCTAAGAGCTGAACCCCCGGGACGTGTACACTCACGGGGACCTAGCAGGGGGAACCACCAGAAAAATACTCAGAACACAAGGGACACAAGGGGCAAGAACAAAGGCAGACCCCCACCAGGTAGATAAACAAAAAGAAAAAGAAAACCCCGCAAGAGGACAGCGTACCCAAGCGGAACAGAGCCGGCCGCCATGATTGGTGGAGACAAGCTGCACAGTACCTTGTGCCCCACCAGTGCAAAACTGCCTCTTACCCTAAGGTGAACAAGGGAGACAGAACACCCGAGCACACAAAGAGCGGCTGAAAACCAAGCAGTAAACGGCCTAGCAGGGGCAGAACCCAAGGAACTTGTGGAAGGTGGCCCCAAGGGCAGTACTCACAGGGCACCTAGGGAAGGGAACCCTAGGCGCATGCAGCCTGAGTACTGGAAACTCGCTCCTGGCTCACACACCACCTAGAAGACAGACACCACACTATAGGTACAGTGCTGAAACAACTACTGGAGCCGGAGCACACAACCGGTGCCTATAGCATCAGCCGAAGAACTGATGGGTGGATAGCCGGTGTGAGAGGTCTGGGGCTTCCCCTTCCCCCCTCCCGGGGAGGGGGAGCTGCGCAGATAGCGGTGCGGTGACGTGTGACATCATACTACTTTGCTTGTTTACTGTTGGGTTGTTCTATCAACTAGTTCGGCTTTTGGTAGCAATTTTAACCAGAATAGGGGTTTGTTTTGGAATGCTTACCTTTCTGGATGCTTGACCCGGTTGATGGCAGACATAGAATGCTTCCAACCACACGGGGTTTCTATAGGCCATTGCTCCCCTTGCCTCTCTGAGGGGGGCCAGGTTCTGGCCGTGGTCCCCAGTAGGCCCTAGAACTCCAAACACATGACTAATGCCAAAGTCTGACATTAGCATAACAGCCTGGTAAAGCTCTGGGGAGCCGACGGGGCTCCCCCCCAGAAAAATTATATCTCCAAATGTATAAAGTTCATGAAAAATCCATTCTGATAAGATTATAGAAAAGACAGCAGAGCACACAATATGTCAAAATAGTGAGAATTGGTTAATATCTGGAATTTTAGAAGCCACTCAAAATTCTGGTTTCAGAGATAATTGAAGTTGAAGTTATCAACAATGAATAAAGGTAGTTTTAATTCGTTAATTTAACTGTTTTAATAAATATTGTTTGGCATTTGTACTCGAATATGTGAAAGTCGTAGGTCAATATGTGTATAAATGAAATCAAGAAAAAATAACCTCCCAAAAACACAGAATATTGGGATAATTATAATTTATATAATGATTTAGGGGATATATCTAGGGTAGAGCACCACTTGGTTTCCGAACTTTAGTTATCCGAATCTTCCAGTTTCCCTATTGGGGTTGGGGAGTCATGCTACCCGAACAAAGTTCGGGTAGGAAGGGGTCCTCCAAGTGTCACGCTGGCCTGTGGTGGTGGGTGGGAGACGGTCCAGTTTGCCCACTGTGACTTCACAGATTCACAGTCTATTATTCCTATTATTTTGAATTGTCATAAGGCTGGAATGTTCATTCTGTGCTTTTGTTTTACTTATCTGCACAATCAAGAAACATCTGTGCACCATCTTGAGGTTATCTTGAGATGATTTCGGGGCTTTTAGTGTCCCCGCGGCCCGGTCCTCCACCAGGCCTCCACCCCCAGGAAGCAGCCTGTGACAGCTGACTAACACCCAGGTACCTATTTTACTGCTAGGTAACAGGGGCATAGGGTGAAAGAAACTCTGCCCATTGTTTCTCGCCGGCGCCCGGGATTGACCCCGGGACCACAGGATCACAAGTCCAGCGTGCTGTCCGCTCGGCCGACCGGGCTCCCATGGTCCATGTCGGCTCCAAATGCACACATTGCGTCAGTAATAGCTGACTGGAGGGTGGATGGATGGGAGAGCTTAGGTGGGAGGCAGTATGAGAAAGGGGGGAGAATCAGTGAGAAAGAGGGAGAATTAGTCAGAAAGGGGGGGAGAGATGCTAGGAGGGAGGGGGAGGTAGGGAGACATGCTAGAAGGTAAGCAGGAAGGGAGGGAAGTAGTGAGAATTAGGGAGGGAGGGAGGGAGGGAAAGGCAGGTAGGCAGGCAGGCAGGCAGGCAGGCAGGCTGGCTGGCTGGCTGGCTGGCTGGCTGGCTGGCTGGCTGGCTGGCTGGCTGGCTGGCTGGCAGGCAGGCAGGCTGGCAGGAGGCTGGCAGGCTGGCAGGCAGGCAGGCAGGCAGGCAGGCAGGCAGGCAGGCAGGCAGGGAGGCAGGCAGGCAGGCAGGCAGGCAGGCAGGGAGGCAGGCAGGCAGGCAGGCAGGCAGGCAGGCAGGCAGGCTGGCTGGCTGGCTGGCAGGCAGGAGGCTGGCAGGCAGGCAGGAGGCTGACTGGCAGGCAGGCAGGAGGCAGGCAGGCAGGCTGGCAGGCTGGCAAGCTGGCTGGCTGGCAGGCTTACCTACTTGATACCTGCTTGATGGGGTTCTGGGAGTTCTTCTACTCCCCAAGCCCGGCCCGAGGCCAGGCTCATCTTGTGAGAGTTTGGTCCACCAGGCTGTTGCTTGGAGCGGCCCGCAAGCCCACCACAGCCCGGCTGATCTGGAACGTCTCTTAGAAAAGTCCAGTTTTCTCTTGAAGATGTCCACGGTTGTTCCGGCAATATTTCTTATAGTCGCTGGGAGGAAGTTGAACAACCGCGGACCTCTGATGTTTATAAAGTGTTCTCTGATAGTGCCTATGGCACCTCTGCTCTTCACTGGTTCAATCTTGCATTTTCTTCCATATCGTTCACTCCAGTACGTTGTTATTTTACTGTGTAGATTTGGGACCTGGCCTTCCAGTATTTTCCATGTGTATATTATTTGGTATCTCTCTCGTCTCCTTTCTAGAGAGTACATTTGGAGAGCTTTGAGACAATCCCAATAGATTAGGTGTTTTATCCCGTCTATGCGTGCCGTATATGTTCTTTGTATTCCCTCTATTTCAGCAATCTCTCCTGCTCTGAAGGGGGAAGTGAGTACTGAGCAGTACTCGAGACGGGACAACACAAGTGACTTGAAGAGTACAACCATTGTGATGGGATCCCTGGATTTGAAAGTTCTTGTAATCCATCTTATCATTTTTCTGGCTAACACAATATTTGCTTGGTTGTGCTCCCTAAACGTTAGACCGTCGGACATTATTATTCCAAAATCCTTGACATGCTGTTTTTCTACTATGGGAAGATTGAATTGTGTTTTGTACCCTGTATTATGTTTCAGATCCTCATTTTTGCCGTACCTGAGTACCTGAAATTTATCACTGTTAAACATCATGTTATTTTCTGCTGCCCAATCAAAAACTTTGTTGACATCTGCTTGTAATTTTTCAATGTCTTCAGCAGAGGTAATTTTCATGCTGATTTTTGTGTCATCTGCGAAGGATGACACAAAGCTGTGACGTGTATTTTTGTCTATATCTGATATGATAATAAGGAACAGCAGTGGTGCAAGTACTGTACCTTGAGGTACAGAGCTTTTAACATCGCTTTGACTCAATTTTATTTGATTGACTGTTACTCTTTGTGTTCTGTTCGACAGGAAATTGAGCATCCAGCGTCCTACTTTTCCAGTTATTCCCATTGACCTCATTTTGTGTGCTATCACCCCATGGTCACATTTGTCGAACGCCTTTGCAAAGTCTGTGTATACAACATCTGCATTTTGCTTTTCTTCTAGAGCTTCTGTGATTTTGTCATAGTGGTTGAGTAACTGTGACAGACAGGATCTTCCCGCTCTAAATCCATGTTGTCCTGGGTTGTGCAACTCATTGTTTTCCATAAAACTAGAAATTTGATTCCTAATCACTCTTTCAAACACTTTTATTATGTGTGATGTTAGTGCAACTGGCCTATAATTTTTTGCCAAGGCTTTACTCCCCCCGTTGTGCAACGGAGCTATATCTACAGATTTAAGTGCTGCTGGTATCTTCCCTGTATCTAGGCTCTTTCTCCATATTACGCTGAGTGCTCTCGCTACTGGTACTTTACATTTCTTTATGAATATTGAATTCCATGAGTCAGGCCCAGGAGCTGAGTGCATAGGCATATTGTCAATTTCTCTTTCAAAGTCTTCCGAGTTTGTGGTAATATCCGTTATATTATCTGCAGCTTGAATGTCATTCATAAAGAAGCTGTCTGGGTCATCAACTTTCATGTTGTTTATTGGTGTGCTAAACATAGCCTCATACTGGCTTCTTAGAATTTCACTAATCTCTTTGTTGTCCTCTGTGTACCTACCTTCATTTGTAATTATCGGTCCAATACTGGTCGAGGTTTTTGATTTTGCGTACGTGAAATAATATTTCGGATTTTTCTTTATCTCTTGTATAGCTTTCTGTTCCAATTCCATTTCCTCAGACTCATATGATCGCTTCAATGTTTGTTCCATTTCTTCGATCTCCCTGCTTAGGCTTATTTTCCTTGCTTGTAATAGTTGTGTCTGCCGAAGCATTTCCGTTATTTTTTTCCTTCTCCTATACAGTCGTCTGCATTCTCTTTCTAGAGTGGTCCTCTTTCTGCCACTCCTCACAGGCACATGCTTCAAGCAGACCTTGTAAGCTTCAGCTGCCAGTTGAGCTATTCCCTGGGTGGGAGTTTTGTCGCTTAAGACCATCTCCCGTTGAATGGTTGTGAGGTCTACATTTATTTTTTCCCAGTCGATCCTCTTATTGTTGAAATTGAATTGAATATTCCTTCTCGCTTGTGGGTCTCTTAGACCTACTACCGTTATTTACGCTAGTTCACACTTCAATGAGGTTACGTCTGAGTATGAAGTATCTGAGATTGTTATGTCTCTGATTAGTTCATCATTGTTTGCGAATAACAAGTCTAGTGTGTTTTCGTTCCTAGTTGATTCCAGGTAGGCAGGAAGGCCAGCTGCCTGGCTGGCTGGCAGGCAGGCAGGCAGGCAGGCAGGCAGGCAGGCTGGCTGGCTGGCAGGCTGGCTGGCTGGCAGGCAGGAAGGCCAGCTGGTAGGCAGGAAGGCCAGCTGGCAGGCAGGCAGGCTGGGAAGAAGGCAGGCAGGCAGGAAGGGATGTATGGGTGTGGAGGTGAACCACGTGACCTTTGAGAGAGTGTGTGTGTGTGTGTGCATGGGTTGGGGGAGGGACCGGCTGACTCCGTAAGCCTAACCACACTCGACAGGCCTGTGAACCAGATTTGTTTCTTAAATGTACATCATCGTATATTTTTGGCAGGCTGGCAGGCAAGCAGGCTGGCAGGCAGCCTGGCAGGCAGGCTGGAAGGCTGGCAGGCAGCCTGGCAGGCAGGCTGGAAGGCTGGCAGGCTGGCAGGCAGGCTGGCAGGCAGGCTGGCGGACTGGCAGGCAGGCAGGCAGGCTGGCGGACTGGCAGGCAGGCAGGCAGGCAGGCAGGCAGGCAGGCAGGCAGGCAGGCAGGCAGGCTGGCTGGCTGGCTGGCTGGCTGGCTGGCTGACTGGCTGGCTGACTGGCTGGCTGGCTGACTGGCAGGCAGGCAGGCAGGCTGGCTGACTGGCAGGCAGGCTGGCTGGCAGGCAGGCAGGCAGGCAGGCAGGCAGGCAGGCAGGCAGGCTGGCTGGCTGGCTGGCAGGCAGGCTGGCAGGCTGGCAGGCAGGCTGGCAGGCTGGCAGGCAGGCTGGCAGGCTGGCAGGCAGGCTGGCTGGCAGGCAGGCAGGCTGGCTGGCTGGCTGGCTGGCTGGCAGGCAGGCAGGCAGGCTGGCAGGATGTGTTTGCAGACTAGCAGGCAGGCTGGCTGGCAGGATGTTCCTGCAGGCTGGCAGGAAACATCCAGAGGATGTTTGCCAGACGTCTTAATAATCAGCTAGGAACAATTAAGGACTTTTATAAAGCAGATCAGGACTTCACTTATTGGTGAGTACAAACAAAATAATACGGTAGCATTTACGCTATGAACCTGTCAATGTTTTCCCCTAGAGTTTTTTCGTAACATTTTCTGATTTTTTTAACATTTCTAGTTTATTTTTTCCCTCTATTTCTTGCTTACAAACTTACATGTTAACTGACGGGTCTCATCCCCAAGGGGTTCGGAAACCAAGTGGTGGTCTGTATCCTTTATACAAGTGAAAATGCCCTAATGTGGTCCTTAATCATCAAAACAACCTAAAGAGACAAAGAAAATAGAGTTGGAAATCAGAGGAAAAATCAGCCCAAAAAGATTTAAAGTCTCAAGTTTTGCGAGTTGTGACTAACTTATTTGTTGACCAATTTCATTTTATTTTCACATAGTTATGAAAACATATGCATTCTCCTGGCTGTAAAGGTTAAAACAAAATCAGATAATAAACAAAGGAGAAAAAAATAACTAAAATCTTAAAAAAAAAAAAAAATTCTCCTAAAAAATAAATATTTTTGGGACATTGATGAAAGTAACATATATTAACATTGGACAATGTATTTATATGATATATAACAAAATAGATCATATTCATACATAAATAACATAGTTATTCATTATGTTTTGTGTTATTATGAATTACTCGGCAATGATATAAAGGCACCAACTGCATATCCACTTTGTGGACACTTCTTACTACTATTCTTCTTGGAGCATAGGACAGGTGCTTGCATTTCTTTATTACACCATAATCCTTCAATTACAGTTATTAGGAGCTGTTCTTCTTATCAATAAAACGTTCCTATTTTTCAAAAATTCGTCTAAAATCAATTTCTGAAAATATTTTTATGTGAGTTTCACAACACTGAAGTAAATAAATGGGAAATTTGTTTAAAATTTTTAAGTTATTTTTACATAATTAGAATATTTTTTGACGTTATGCCCCCTAAATTCACAGTAATATGCAGGGTCTAAGGGTTAGATTCTATGTGGTCTAGGACATTTAGAGTATGTGAAGTGACACATTATATTCATGTACTGAATAGTACAGTACTTACATAAATAAACCAGCCTACACACTTGAAAGGAAAGTGATGACATTTCAGCCTATCAAGGACCCTTATCAGACTGCTGCAATGTCACTGCCTTTCTTGTTATATGGCTTTAATTATTTATTATCAGCCATGTGATTATGACTTCTCTTCTGCATAACACTTACATATTTGATAAGAAAAGCCCTTGAATGTTACAGTACTAGGAAACAGGATTGGTTCAACAGATATTGCGAGAGGGCCAGAGACCAAAAGACACAAAAATGGAATCAATATAGGAAGAGGCCAAACCCCCAAACATACCAGTGATACAAAGATGCGAGAAACAACTACACGGCAGTGAGGAGAGAGACAAAGAAATTTTGAATAAGGGATTGCGGTCAAATATAAAACAGAACCAGGCCTATTCCATAAATTCTTAAACAACAAATTGCAGGAAAAGGATAATATTCAGAGGTTGAAAATGGGAAACAGATTCATGGAAAATAAAAAATAAATGTGTGAAATATTAATCCTTAAATGGCGCATAGCTATATACCATTTGACACCCACAGGCGCATACCAAAAAGAAAAAAAAAAAAAATTATTTTTTCTTCCTAACCTGTTAATTTGTGTTCACTGATCACAGGAAAAATAATAAAAAAATCATAAGTGGCATACATTGCCCACTATAGGGCGGGGAAGTGTGACAAAAATCAGGCGCTGACTGAGCGTGCGTCCCAGGCGGTCTGTTGATCGCCAGCTGTCAGGCCAGAGTTTCCACAAAGAGATAATTACCTAATTATTAAAATGTCTCCGATTGATTTTTCGTAGTTTTTTGCTGTAATATTATTCAATAGTGTGTAGTGTGATATATTTATATAATAAAATGAGTGAATCATCGCTGTACTCAAAAATATGGTGTGCGTATTGTTGATTCAATTATGTTCATCAAACAGTGAACAAATACTTTGTCGGTTATTACACTATATACACAGGTTATATATAAGTATCTGCATGTTTTGTTCACCATGACAAACCACTAAGTTGGTATGCTGAGTGGCAGTGGCAGTGGCAGACAGTGACTGGCTGCCACTGGCTGCCACTCCCTCCCTCACCTCACCTCACCTGCCTTGCCACCATTCTCCACCCACCATATTGTTTTTGCTTTTATATACAGACGTTATATATAAGTATTTACATGTTTTGTTCACCATAACTGTACATCTAAGCTTGTATGGTGAGTAAAGGCACAGAGACGTAGCTACTCACACAGTCAGCTGGTGGCGGCCGCCCTCAAGGCCAGACGCACTAATATTTCTCCTACAACAATACTGTTTGTGGTATTATTACGCTATATACACATATTATATATAAATATCTACCTGTTTTATTCACCATACTTGTACAAGTAAACTGGTATGGTGCCCAAAGACCATCGTGGTCATCAGTAAACAACATGATAAGTCCTGCAGACGACGCTCCTCCCTCACCAAAATGGCGGCTCCCAACCTCCTACTCTCGCTGTTATCTCACACTATACACACGTTATATATAAGTATCTACATTTGTGTTCACCATAGCGAACCACTAAGCTGGTATGGTGAGTGCAGTCAATAAAAGGTGGCCACACACAGTCAAAAGACAACGCCACCATCCTCCCTCCCACAGCATTACTCCTCCCTCCATAGCGCACAGCGCCAAATATCACCACAATCCTGCTATTATCAGAACCCTGGTCAGTTTTATCACAGTCAGGGGTCTTCTGTAATAATATCATCGCTACATAATAGCATGAACAAGTATATTATGGCATTTTTAGGCGATGCTGTGGTCACAAGCTGAACAGCAGTGCTGTGAGCTCATGCTGCGTGCGTCAGGCTTGGTAGCTCACTCAATACTGAGGCACCTAACACCCACCCAACACGATTTTTTTTAAAAATGGTGTCTGTTTACAAGAGCCCTGATGAGGGTGTGGTGAACCCCGTGTATCCGCGGGCCGTTTAAATCTTGCGTAGTACTCCAAAGCATCATATGATGCGATGCGCAATTTACTGCAAGTCGGTCAAAGCATCATATGATGCTATGCACAATTGAAGGGTTAAACAAAAAATTCCAAAGTGTCTATGTACAAAATGAAATCTTCAGGGAACCAGACACAATAAAAATTCCAGAGAACAACATAGAGCACATAGAGGTGTCTAGAGACGAAGTGAAAAAAATGCTCAAGGAGCTAAGTAAGAAAAAAGCAGTTGGTCCAGATGGAGTTTCACCATGGGTTCTGAGAGAATGTTCTGAATGTGCACCTGAGCTCAGTATTCCACTTCAAGTGATTTTTCAGGCATCCCTGTGTACAGGAGTTGTAGCTGATGTGTGGAAAAAGACTAGCTTAGTTCCAATCTACAAAAGTGGAAGCAGGGAAGACCCCCTTAATTATAGAACTGTATCATTGACAAGTGTAATAGTCAAAATATAGGAAAAAATAATTAAAACTAAATGGGTAGAACACTTGGAGGGAAACAATATAATATCAGACAGACAGTATGGTTTTCGATCTGTAAGATTCTGTGTGGCAAATTTACTCAGTTTCTATGATCGAGCCACAGAGACTTTACAGGAAAGAGATGGTTGAGTTGACTGCATCTATCTGGACCTAAAAAAATGCTTTTGACAGAGTTCCACATACGAAGTTGTTTTGGAAACTGGAACATAATAGAGTGGTGACAGGTAAGCTTCTAACATGGATAAAAATTTCCTGATAGAAAAATGAGGGCCGTTATCAGAGGCCATGTATCAGACTGGAGGAATGTCACAAGTGGAGTACCATGGGGTTCAGTTCTTGCACTGGTAATGTTCATTGTCTACATAAACGATCTACCAGTTGGAATACAGAATTATATGAACATGTTTGCTGATGATGCTAAGATACTAGCGATGATAAGAAACTTAGATGATTGCCATACCCCTCAAGAAGACCTGGACAAAATAAGTGTACTGTTATAGAGCACCACTTGGCAAATGGAAATTAATGTGAATAAATGCTATGTTATGGAACGTGGAATTGGAGAACATAGACCCCACACAACCTATAAATTATGTGAGCAATCTTTAAAGAATTCTGACAAAGAAAGAGATCTAGGGGTGGTTCTAGATTGAAAACTGTCACCTGAGAACCACATTAAGAACATTGTGCGAGGAGCATATGTTACACTTTCGAACTTCAGAATTGCTTTTAAATACAAAGATGGAGAAATACTAAATAAATTGTTCACGACTTTTGTTAGACCAAAGCTGGAATATGCAGCGGTTGTAAGATGCCCATATCTTAAGAAGCACATCAACAAACTGGAAAAGGTGCAAAGACATGCCACTAAGTGGCTCCCAGAACTGAAGGACAAGAGCTACATGGAGAAGTTAGAGGCATTAAATATGCAAAAACTAGAAGATAGAAGAAAAGGAGGCGATATGATCACTACGTATAAAATATTAACAGGAATCAATAAAATTGATGGGGAAGAAATCCTGAGACTTGGAACTTCAAGAACAAGAGGTCATAGATTTAAACTAACGAAACACAGCTGCCGGAGAAATATAAGAAAATTCACTTTTATAAACAGAGTGGTAGATGGTTGGAACAAGTTAGGTGAGAAGGTGGTGGAGGCCAAGACCGTCAGTAATTTCAAAGCGTTATATGACAAAGAGTGCTGGGAAGACGGGACACCACAAGCATAGCTCTCATCCTGTAACTACACTTGGGTAATTACACTTAGGTAATTACACATGAGACCTAAGTTAAAATATGCCGTGGTTGTATGGTACCAATATCTTAAGTGTCGTTAAACCCGACACCATTTACTAATATTAAATTACAATAAGCAGATAATATTGCTGCTGGGTTGTATATACAGGTTAACCCATAGAAAATGTAGCTTGTAGTGGAATTTTCCATCAATAGAAAAAGAGATATCATTGCCACGTCGCTATTAAATTCACCAGCTATTCTGTTGGGAATTAGTCTTAATACAGCAGTCTTTGGACTTTTAACATCATAAAAACATCTCATTTGAATTACCTTAATTATCAGTACCAAAATAGAAGTAAATGTGACCTTTCTACCAATTATTAACATCTGGACGAGAGCCAAGGCATCAGTGGAAGAGAGGTCAGCCATAGTTAAGACCAGTCGCTGGAGCGAGCTCAGCTCCTATAATTCTCCCTTGGACGAAGTGTTATGGAGAGTATATTAATGCTTCTTCCATCATCAACACACAGTCATCATCTAAACAAGGGCAGTGTCTTTCTGAAATCTTATCTAGTCATTTCCGGCCGGTAATGTCAGGTAGATAGGATTAATTCCGGTTAGGACACGAAAAAGTGACATAATCCAAGTAATTATTCCTTGGTCCTTATCTTATAATATACCAATGCTTCCTCTGATATAGCTGTTATATATATATATATAACTAAAGTTTGGAAACCAAGTGCTGCTCAGTACATACATACATACATACATACATACATACATACACACACACACACACACACATATATATATATATATATATGTCGTACCTAGTATCCAGAACGCACTTCTCAGCCTACTATGCAAGGCCCGATTTGCCTAATAAGCCAAGTTTTCACGAATTAATGTTTTTTCGACTACCTAACCTACCTAACCTAACCTATCTTTTTCAGCTACCTAACCTAAGCTATAAAGATAGGTTAGGTTAGGTTAGGTAGGGTTGGTTAGGTTCGATCATATATCTACGTTAATTTTAACTCCAATAAAAAAAATTGACCTCATACATAATGAAATGGGTAGCTTTAATCATTTCATAAGAAAAAAATTGGAGAAAATATATTAATTCAGGAAAACTTGGCTTATTAGGCAAATCGGGCCTTGCATAGTAGGCTGAGAAGTGCGTTCTGGCTACTAGGTACGACATATATATATATATATATATATATATATATATATATATATATATATATATATATATATATATATATATATATATATATATATATATATGTGGGTGTGTGTGTAATTACCTAAGTGTAATTACCTAAGTGTAGTTACAGGATGAGAGCTACGCTCGTGGTGTCCCGTCTTCCCAGCACTCTTTGTCATATAACGCTTTGAAACTACTGACGGTCTTGGCCTCCACCACCTTCTCACTTAACTTGTTCCAACCGTCTACCACTCTATTTGCGAAGGTGAATTTTCTTATATTTCTTCGGCATCTGTGTTTAGCTAGTTTAAATCTATGACCTCTTGTTCTTGAAATTCCAGGTCTCAGGAAGTCTTCCCTGTCGATTTTATCAATTCCTGTTACTATTTTGTATGTAGTGATCATATCACCTCTTTTTCTTCTGTCTTCTAGTTTTGGCATATTTAATGCTTCTAACCTCTCCTCGTAGCTCTTGCCCTTCAGTTCTGGGAGCCACTTAGTAGCATGTCTTTGCACCTTTTCCAGTTTGTTGATGTGCTTCTTAAGATATGGGCACCACACAACAGCTGCATATTCTAGCTTTGGCCTAACAAAAGTCATGAACAATTTCTTTAGTATATCGCCATCCATGTATTTAAATGCAATTCTGAAGTTAGAAAGCATAGCATAGGCTCCTTGCACAATATTCTTTATGTGGTCCTCAGGTGATAGTTTTCTATCTAGAACCACTCCTAGATCTCTTTCTTTATCAGAATTCTTTAAAGATTTCTCACATAATATATAGGTTGTGTGGGGTCTATGTTCTCCTATTCCACATTCCATAACATGACATTTATTAACATTAAATTCCATTTGCCAAGTGGTGCTCCATATACTTATTTTGTCCAGGTCTTTTTGAAGGGCATGACAGTCATCTAAATTTCTTATCCTTCCTATTATCTTAGCATCATCAGCAAACATGTTCATATAATTCTGTATACCAACTGGTAGATCATTTATGTACACAATAAACATCACTGGTGCAAGAACTGAACCCTGTGGTACTCCACTTGTGACATTTCTCCATTCCGATACATTGCCTCTGATTACTGCCCTCATTTTTCTATCAGTCAGAAAATTTATCATCCATGTTAGAAGCTTACCTGTCACCCCTCCAATATTTTCCAGTTTCCAGAACAACCTCTTATGTGGAACTCTGTCGAAAGCCTTTTTTAGGTCCAGATAGATGCAGTCAACCCAACCATCTCTTTCCTGTAATATCTCTGTGGCTCGATCATAGAAACTGAGTAAATTCGATACACAGGATCTTCCAGATCGAAAACCATACTGTCTGTCTGATATTATATCATTTCTCTCTAGGTGTTCTACCCATTTAGTTTTGATTAGTTTTTCCAATACTTTCACTATTACACTTGTCAATGATACAGGTCTATAATTGAGGGGGTCTTCCCTGCTGCCACTTT
Organism: Procambarus clarkii; assembly: GCF_040958095.1. Lineage (NCBI taxonomy): Eukaryota > Metazoa > Arthropoda > Malacostraca > Decapoda > Cambaridae > Procambarus > Procambarus clarkii. The sequence continues at coordinate 38,850,539 of NC_091189.1, forward strand.
TGTAGATTGGAACTATGTTAGCCTGTTTCCACCCGTCTGCTACGATTCCTGTACACAGGGATGCCTGAAAGATCAGGTGAAGTGGAATGCTGAGCTCAGATGCACATTCTCTCAAAACCCATGGTGAAACGCCATCTGGGCCAGCTGCTTTGTTCTTACCGAGCTCCTTGAGCATTTTTTCCACTTCGTCTCTAGACACCTCTATGTGTTCTATGTTGTTCTCTGGAATTCTTATTGTATCTGGTTCCCTAAAGATTTCATTTTGTACAAACACACTTTGGAACTTTTCGTTTAGTGTTTCACACATTTCCTTTTCATCTTCCGTGAATCTATTTCCCATTTTCAACCTCTGAATATTATCCTTGTGTGTGTGTGTGTGTGTGTGTGTGTGTGTGTGTGTGTGTGTGTGTGTGTGTATGTATGTATGTACTGAGCAGCACTTGGTTTCCAAACTTTAGTTATCCGAAATTTCCAGTTCCCCGATTGGGGTTGGAGAGTCATGCTTCACGAACAAAGTTCGGGTAGGAAGCGGTCCGCCAAGCGTCACGCCGGCCCGTGGTGATGGGTGGGAGATGGTCCAGTTTGCCGCCTTCTACCCTGTGATGTCACAGATTCACGGCCTATTATTCTTATTATTTTGATTTGTCACGAGGCTGGAGAGTTCATTCTGTACTTTTGTTTGCAAGCTGGTTAGACTTAATAACTCTGCGGATGACCTGAGAGACCCGTACCCGCGAACAGGGAAGAAGGGAAGAAGGGAAACCAGATCAACCCAAAGCACGTCCCTGGACACAGAAGCCGTGGCGCGCAAATAATGCCAGAGGGCCGCAACCAGACACAAAATGTGATGCACTCCCGGCCTAACCAACCAAGCATTAACAATCCAAGGACCACTCCGGAAAGCAGCAGTCTCATTCTTTGCCAGAAAAGAAGGAGACGGCTGCAGACGAACAAACCTATCTCCACAACCGAAAGAGCAGAAACCCCTGCGCCGGAGGAGAGCATGAAGCTCCCCGACTCGACTCCCAGAAGCCAATGCTAACAGGAAAAGAGCCTTTTAAAAACAATCCTGAACCGAAGGGGCCACAACAATCCGAGGAAAAGAGAGATAGAAGAGCACTCTGTCCAAAAACCAGGATGGCTCAAGCAGCACATGAGCAAGCCGAAGGTGAAACAACGCACGAGACAGCTTGTGAAATGGCGCAGATGTAACATCTATACCGAAAGTAGGCTGAAGCGGCTCCGCCAGCGCCGCACGATACGAGGCAACAGTGTTCGGCGTAAGATGATGGTCCTGGAATAACCACGAGAGAAAGGACAACACCCGAACCAAGAGCGAAGTACAGTGACGAAGAGACAAAAAGAAACGGAAGGACCGCCAGGCAACTTCATACTGGTTGATACCTGGTTGATGGGGTTCTGGGAGTTCTTCTACTCCCCAAGCCCGGCCCGAGGCCAGGCTCGACTTGTGAGAGTTTGGTCCACCAGGCTGTTGCTTGGAGCGGCCCGCAGGCCCACATACCCACCACAGCCCGGTTGGTCCGGCACTCCTTGGAGGAATAAATCTAGTTTCCTCTTGAAAATGTCCACGGTTGTTCCGGCAATATTTCTTATGCTTGCTGGGAGGACGTTGAACAACCGCGGACCTCTGATGTTTATACAGTGTTCTCTGATTGTGCCTATGGCACCTCTGCTCTTCATTGGTTCTATTCTACATTTTCTTCCATGTCGTTCACTCCAGTACGTTGTTATTTTACTGTGTAGATTTGGTACTTGGCCCTCCAGTATCTTCCAGGTGTATATTATTTGATATCTCTCTCGTCTTCTTTCTAGTGAGTACATTTGGAGGGCTTTGAGACGATCCCAATAATTTAGGTGCTTTATTGCGTCTATGCGTACCGTATATGTTCTCTGTATTCCCTCTATTTCAGCAATCTCTCCTGCTTTGAAGGGGGAAGTGAGTACTGAGCAGTACTCAAGACGGGACAACACAAGTGACTTGAAGAGTACAACCATTGTGATGGGATCCCTGGATTTGAAAGTTCTCGTAATCCATCCTATCATTTTTCTGGCTGTCGCAATATTTGCTTGGTTATGCTCCTTAAACGTTAGGTCGTCAGACATTATTATTCCCAAATCCTTTACATGCTGTTTTCCTACTATGGGTACATTTGATTGTGTTTTGTACTCTGTATTATGTTTAAGGTCCTCATTTTTACCGTACCTGAGTACCTGGAATTTATCACTGTTAAACATCATGTTATTTTCTGATGCCCAGTCGAAAACTTTATTAATATCAGCTTGAAGTTTTTCAATGTCCTCAGCCGAGGTAATTTTCATACTGATTTTTGTGTCATCTGCAAAGGATGATACGAAGCTGTGACTTGTATTTTTGTCTATATCTGATATGAGAATAAGGAAAAGCAGTGGTGCAAGGACTGTACCCTGAGGTACAGAGCTTTTCACTGCACTTGGACTAGATTTTATATGGTTGACAGTTACTCGCTGAGTCCTGTTTGACAGAAAACTGAGTATCCAGCGTCCTACTTTACCGGTTATTCCCATTGACTTCATTTTGTGTGCTATCACGCCATGGTCACATTTATCGAAGGCCTTTGCGAAGTCCGTGTATATCACATCAGCATTCTGTTTCTCTTCTAATGCCTCAGTGACTTTGTCGTAGTGCTCAAGTAGCTGTGAGAGGCACGATCTTCCCGCTCGAAATCCATGTTGGCCTGGGTTATGAAGGTCATTGGTCTCCATGAAATTGGTGACCTGACTCCTAATCACTCTCTCAAATACTTTTATGATGTGCGATGTTAGTGCAACTGGTCTATAATTTTTTGCCAATGCTTTGCTCCCTCCCTTGTGTAGAGGGGCTATGTCTGCTACTTTAAGTGCATCTGGTATCTCCCCCGTGTCCAAGCTCTTCCTCCACACTATACTGAGTGCCTGTGCTACCGGCACTTTGCATTTCTTTATAAATATTGAATTCCATGAGTCTGGACCTGGGGCCGAGTGCATGGGCATGTTTTCAATTTCTTTTTCAAAATTTAGTGCGCTCGTGTTTGCTGCGGCCAAGACGAAACCCGCAGGTGGAACACCATTAAGGAAGCTACCTGATCACCATACTAAAGTCAAAAATACCAAACGCGAGACACGAGGACAAGAACAAACCAGTCTCGTAACGGACTGGGCCAATCTTCTGAAAGAGGCAGAGCCGCGGAAAACCTCCGGGTTTGGACACCAGGCAAGCAGCGCCTGAACCACGGCTGGGCCAGCCACTATGGGCCAAGATGACAACAAGTCCCTGGTAAGTCTCCAAGCAAGCCAGGACCTGGAGCAAAAGCTGAACCAGAGGAAAGAGGTACAGGAACCCCCACCTCGACCAGTCGTGCCAAAAGGCGTCGATCCTGAAGGCCTCGAGGTCGGGAAAGGGCACCACATATACCGGAAGATGCCTCGACCACGCCGACGTAAAGAGGTCCACCGAAGAGAAGTACAATGGCACCTCGATTAACGAGTTTAATCCGTTCTGGCACCGAGCTCATCATGTGGAAAACGTGTCTCGCGAAAAAATAACAAAACTGTCATAAAAGGTGTCCAAGAACCAGCGAAAATGCTCGTTAACCCTTAAACTGCGCAACGCGCCTGCAGGCTCACGTCTGGTTTGCGCAACGCGCCTCCGGGTATTTGTATTTTTCACGTTCCATTCAAAACTCCCGCGGCTACATGGGGTTCACATCAGCTTCCTCAGGGCTCTTGTAAACAGACGCCATCTTTAAAAAAAATCGTGGTCCACATTCCCGGGTGTGGGAGCCTCAGTAGTGTGTGAGCAACCAAGGCTGGCGCTCGCAGCATGAGCGCACAGCACTGCTGTTCAGCATGTGACCACAGCATCGCCTAATAATGCCAAAATATATATATAACTTGTATTATTTAGTTATGATAGTGTTATATTAGAGCCTGAGTGTGATAATGACTGGGTACAATGTTCAAATATCAGTGATTCAATGCTGTTCACGATGTTCACAGCGCTAGCCACAGCACCACAGCATTATTTCGTTCATCTAGGAATCTTCAAATGATTTCTTAGGTTCCTTTTCAAAATAAACGTGTGGTCAATTATTCATTTACAGGAATTAGTGACCAGGATTGTGATAATAGCAGGATTGTGGTTATAATTAGCGTTGTGCGTAGTATTGTGGAAGGAGGAATTTTGATGAGGGAGGGCGATAATTGAGGTAGCCTCATTGTGTGTGTGTGGCTGCCACTCTTGTTTTGCTCACCATACTAGCTTAGTGGTTCGCTATGGGCAACACATATGTACATGGGTATATATAGTGTGTGTATATAGTGTAAGAACAGCAACAGGAGAATGTTGAGAGGAGCTATTTCGGTGAGGGAGGTGACGTAATCGTAGCGTCGTCTGCTGTGTGATTTTTCATGCAGTGTATGGTGGCCACTGTACTGTTTGGACACAATACCGGCTTACTTCCATAGTTCTGGTAAATAAAACATGTAGATAGGTATATAGAACATGTGTAATAAGAACTATAATAATATGGTGGGAGGAACAATGTTGGCGAGTAAGATGTTGGAGTGAGTGAGACTGGCTGGGTGAGGCTGCTCTCACTCGAGGTGTTCTGAATGTGTTCATGGTCAAATGCTCCTATTGGCCCATACGAGGCAGCTGCTATTGGCCCATACGAGGCAGCTGCTATTGGCCCATACGAGGCAGCTGCTATTGGCCCATACGAGGCAGCTGCTATTGGCCCATACAAGGCAGCTGCTATTGGCCCATACGCGGCAGCTGCTATTGGCCCATACGAGGCAGCTGCTATTGGCCCATACGAGGCAGCTGCTATTGGCCCATACGGGGCAGCTGCTATTGGCCCATACGAGGCACCTGCTATTGGCCCATACGAGGCAGCTGCTATTGGCCCATACGGGGCACCTGCTATTGGCCCATACGGGGCAGCTGCTATTGGCCCATACGGGGCAGCTGCTATTTGCCCATACGAGGCAGCTGCTATTGGCCCATACGAGGCAGCTGCTATTGGCCTATACGAGGCAGCTGCTGTTGGCCCATACGAGGCAGCTGCTGTTGGCCCATACGGGGCAGCTGCTGTTGGCCCATACGAGGCAGCTGATATTGGCCCATACGAGGCAGCTGCTATTGGCCCATATGAAGCAGCTGCTACGCGGTGTTCTGAATGTGTTGATGGTGAATGTATATAGTGTGTGACAGTGTATAGTGTGTAAATAGATTGTATATATACACAAATTAGCATGATACATAGTAAATATGTGCTGCATATGTGCGCACAAGTTTCATGCACGTAACACAGTGTCTACGGACAGTACGGATGTTGTACTGCGATATTATAGTGTACGTGTTCATTATACATTGGATTGGCACATAAAAACAATGAAAATGTATTTGGAAAGGTGCGCAAAAAATGAACGAAAATATATTCGCGGCAACTCGCGCACCCCGCCCCGAGCGCCCCACCGCCCCCGAGAGCTTACGGCACGGGCGCACGGGGAATGATGACGTCACGCCCCAACTTCCGGACCCCATAGCAGCCAAAGTAAGTACAATTTCGATTTTTTTTTTACATACCCATACTGAGGGAAGGGTTTTTGACACTTTAAAAAGAAAAAAGAATTTTTTCCAGAGAATTTATTTCCTGCGCACTGTGGGGGTGTCACATTTGGAGGCAACGCAGTTAAGGGGTTAACCTTTAAACCGCACAAATCATATATATATGATTTCAGTGACAAAACCGAAACCGCGCACATCATATAAATATGATTTCGTGTCTAGTGCTATATTTTAAACACCCGCCTGGGATAGGGGCAGCAATAGTACAGCCACCACCGATAGTTGCCAGATGCCACCTAGAAAAAAAATCCAAGCCAACATTCTTGGGTGTAAGAGCTTCAGTAATGAGCAAGCCACCAAGGCTGGCGCATGCAGCACGCGCTCACAGCACCGCTGTTCAGCTTGTGACCACAGCATCGCCTAAAAATGCCATAATATATATGATACTGCTATTATTTAGCCATGATAGTATTACAGAAGTTCCCAGATTGTGATAAAACTGACCAGGATTCTGATAATAGCAGGATTGTGGTGATATTTAGCGCTGTGCTCCATGGAGGGAGGAGTAATGTTGTGGGAGGGAGGGTGGTGGCGTCGTCTTCTGACTGTGTGTGGCCACCTTTTATTTACTGCACTCACTATACCAGCTTAGTGGTTCGCTATGGTGAACACAAATGTAGATACTTATATATAACGTGTGTATAGAGTGTAATAACAGCAAGAGTAGTAGGTTGGGAGCCACCATTTTGGTGAGGGAGGTGCGTCGTCTGCACGACTTGTCATGTTGTTTACTGGTGTCCACTATGGTCTTTGGGCACCATACCAGCTTATTTGTACAGGTATGGTGAATAAAACGGGTAGATACTTATATATAATGTGTGTGTATATAGCGTAATAACACCACAAACAATAGTGTTGGAGGAGAAATATTAGTGTGTCTGGCCTTGAGGGCAGCCGCCACCAGCTGACTGTGTGAGTAGCTACGTCTTTGTGCCTCTACTCACCATACAAGCTTAGATGTACAGTTATGGTGAACAAAACATGTAAATACTTATATATAATGTCTGTGTATAGTGAATAAATGCAAAAACAGTATTGTGGGAGGAGAATGAGGGCAAGTGAGGTGTTGTTGAGGGAGGGAGTGGCAGCGAGTGGCTGGCTGGTGTGTGGTGGTCACTCCTTGTCGCATTTTGTCTCACAATACCAACTTAGTGGTTCGTTATGGTGAGCAAAAATGCAGATACATATACATAACCTGTGTATATAGTGTAATTACAGCAAAACTATTTGTTTTTTGTTTTATGAACATAATAATTGAATCACTAATATGCACACCATAATTTTGAGTACAGCGATGGTTCACACATTTTATTATATAAATATATCACAATTCACTCTATTGAATAATATTACTGCAAAAAACTAAGAAAAAATCAATCAGAGACATTGAAATAATTAGGTAATAATATATTTGTGGCAACTGCTGCCTGACAGCTCGAGCGGAGTAAACCTCGTCTGGCAAAGGCTCTGTCAACGCCCCTTTTTTGCCACACTTCCCTACCCTATTGCGGCTAAAATATGCCACCTACAATTTTTTTTTTTTTATTTTTTCGATGATTAGGAAACAAAAATGTACACTTCTATAAGACGAAAGAGTTTTTTTAATTTTTTTTTTGTTGTTGTTGTTGTGCCTGTGGGTGTTAAATCCACTTGGACCCCTAGCGGTTTGAGGGTTAATCGAGGAAAACCTTGTTAGTCGAGACAAATGTTCTGCGAGTGGCTTGCTCGTTACTCGAAATGCTCGTAGATAGAGCCGCTCATTAATCGAGGTGCCACTGTACTGAACCCAGGCACAGAACAAAGAGAATCTGGAGCACAAAGACTAAGTCTTAGCCCATCATCCGAGGAACTGAAGGTGTGGATCGCCGCGCGAGGGTCTGGGGCTCCCCCTTCCCCCTCCTGGGGAGGAGGGAGGGGGGGAGCTGCGCAGACATGCAGCACGGCTCATGTGATGTCATACTTGTTTGCTCGTTTTTATCTGGGGGGAGTTCTGTCCATTTGTTTCATTCTTTTCATTGGTTTTACCAGAATAGGGGTTTGTTTTGAGGCGCTTACCTTTCTGGGTGCCTCTCCCAGTCGATGGCAGATATAGAATGCTCTAAAATCACATGTGCATTTCTATAGGCCATTGCTCCTCGTGCCTCTCTGAGGGGGGTCAGATTCTGGCTATGGTCCCCAGTAGGCCTAGAACTACAGCCACATCGACTGATACCAAAAGTTAAGACTGTCCCTATCAGCCTGGATAGCTCCAGGGAGTCATAGGGTTCCCCCCAGAAAAATTATTTTCTCTTCTTATATTGTTAAAATGAAGTCTCTTATCACGGGAAACTAAAAAAAAATATTGCATGTGACATACTTTAGTCGTAATGGACTGGGAAGTTAAGCAAATTATGGGCGCTGAGGGATGGAGTGCTGGGGGTCAGTCAGCCCTGCCACCCCTTGGGGCGGCAGTTGCTCCGAATATAATGTTTCACGATTATTTTGATGTTTCTCATTCATTTCTATTTGTGTAATTTGTGGAATTTATATAGTTCAAAGTGTGGAATATCGCTACACTCAAAATTATGGGGCTCATATATGTGACATATATATTATATTCTACAATTAATCAAACAGTGTTTTTGATGTTATTACACTAAATACACACATTGTATATATGACTATCTACATATGTGTTCACCATAACGAACCACTAAGTTGGTATGGTGAGCCCAAAAAACATGAGTGAGCTGCCACACCCAGGCAGCCCTCCCTCCCTCCCTCACTCTTCCAGCACCTTACTTGCTAACCACCCACCATACTGTTATTGTTTTTATTACACTATTTACACACTTTATGTATAAGTATCTACATGTTTTATTCACCATAACTATACAACTAAGCTGGTATTAACTAAGCTGGTATTGTGTCCAAACAGCAGTGGCCACCATACACTGCATGACAAGTCACATAGCAGACGACGCTACGAGTACGACGCCACTTCCCTCACCAAAATGGCTCCTACCAACATACTCCTGTTGCTGTTATTACACTATATGCACATGTTATATGTAAGTATCTACATTTGTGTTCACCATAGCTAACCACTAAGCTAGTATGGTGAGCCCAAACAAGAGTGGCTGCCACACACAGTGAAGCTACATGGATTCCCTCCCTCTCTCACCAAAATTCCTCCTCCCACAATACAACGCACAGTGCTAATTATCACCACAATCCTGCTATTATCATAATTCTGGTCACTAAATCCTGTAAATGAATAGTTGACCACAAATTTATTTTGTAAAGGAACATAAGAAGTCATTTGGAGATTCCTAGATGGACAAAATAATGTTGTGGTGCTGTAGCTAGCACTGTGAACATCTTGAAAAGTATTGATTCACTGATATTTGAACATTGTACGCAGTCTTTATCACACTTGGGCTCTTCTATAATACTATCATGGCTAAATAATACCAGTTACATATATATTTTGACATTATTAGGCAATGCTGTGGTCACAAGCTGAACAGCATTATTGTGAGCTCATGCTGCGTGTTGCAGCCTTGGTTGCTCACTCAGTACTGAGGCCTTCACACCGTGGGAATGTTGCCCACGATTTTTTTTTAAATGGAGTCTGTTTAAGAAAGCCCTGAGGAAGCTGATGTGAACCCCATGTAGCCGCGGGAGTTTTGAATCATACGCTATACCTATAAGATCCCCGAGGAGCGTTGTGCGCCCTCCATCGAGCGCCTCAAGGTGCGTTGCACACCACCCGTCGTACTCCTACAGGCACGTTGTGCACCAACCATCAAGCACTTACAGACACGTTGTGCACCAACCGTCAAGCACTTACAGACACGTTGTGCACCAACCGTCAAGCACTTACAGACACGTTGTGCACCAACCGTCAAGCACTTACAGACACGTTGTGCACTAACCGTCAAGCACTTACAGGTGTGTTGTGCACCACCCGTTGAGCGCCTCAAGGTGCGTTGCGCACCACCCGTCGTACTCCTACAGGCACATTGTGCACCAACCGTCAAGCACTTACAGACACGTTGTGCACCAACCATCAAGCACTTACAGGTGCGTTGTGCACCACCCATTGAGCGCCTCAAGGTGCGTTGCTCACCACCCATCGAGCGCCTACAGGCGCGTTGCGCACCACCCGTCAAGCACCTACAGACACGTTGCATAATGCAGTGGTTAAAGCAGCAGATATAGGCCCTCTACACAAGGGAGGGAACAAAGTATTGGAAAAGAATTATAAACCAGTTGCACTAACATCCCAAAAAGTATTTGAGTGATTTTTTTTTTTTTTTTGAGATATATACAAGAGTTGTTACATTCTTGTACAGCCACTAGTAGGCATAGCATTTCAGGCAGGTCCCTGGAATATGATCCCCGCCGCGAAGAATCGTTTTTACAACCAAGTGCACATTTTACTGTTGCATTAAACAAAGGCTACAGTTAAGGATTTGCACCCAGTAAATCCTCCCCAGCCAGAATATGAACCCATGACAAAGCGCTCGCGGAACCCCAGGCGAGTGTCTTACCACTACACCACGTAGACCTGATTAGGAGTAAGGTCACCAGTTTCATGGAGACCAATGACCTACACAACCCAGGCCAACATGAATTTAGAGCGGAAAGATCGCGCCTCTCACAGCTACTTGACCACTACGACAAAGACACTGAGGCATTCGAAGAAAAACAGAATGCAGATGTTGTATACACGGACTTCACAAAGGCATTCGATAAAAGTGACCATGGAGTAATACCACACAAAATGAGGTCAATGGGAATAACAGGTTAAGTAGGACGCTGAATATTCAGTTTTCTGTCTAACAGAACACAAGGAGTAACAGTCAACCATATATAATCGAGTATAAGTACAGTTAAAAGCTCTGTACCTCAGGGTACAGTCCTTGCACCACTGCTTTTCCTTATTCTCATATCAGATATAAATAAAAATACAAATCACAGCTTCGTATCATCCTTTCCAGATGACACAAAAATCAGCATGAAAATTACCTCTGCTGAAGACATTGAAAAACTTCAAGTAGATATTAATAAAGTTTTTGACTGGGTAACAGAAAATAACATGATGCTTAACTGTGATAAATTCCAGGTACTCAGGTATGGTAAAAATTAGAACATTAAACATAATACAGGGCACAAAACATAATCAAATCTGCCCATATTAGGAAAGCAGCATGTAAAGGATTTGGGAATAATGTCTGACGACCTAATGTTTAGGAAGTATAACCAAGCAAATATTGTGTCAGCCAGAAAAATGATAGGATGGATTACGAGAGCTTACAAATCCAGGGATCCCATCACAATGGTTGTACTATACAAATCACTTGTACTGTCTCGTCTTGAGCATTGCTCAGTACTGTACTCATTTTCCCCTTCAAAGCAGGAGAGATTGCTGAAATGGAGGGAATACAGAGATGCGATACACGACATACATAGATGCGATAAAGCCCCTAAATTATTGGGGTCGTCTCAAAGCTCTCCAAATGTACTCACTAGAAAGGAGACGAGAGAGCTATAAAAAAATACTTACGCGTGGAAAATACTGGAGGGCCAAGTCCCAGATCTACACAGTAAAATTATAACATACTGGAGTGAAAGATATGGAAGAAAATGCAGAATAGAACCAATGAAGAGCAGAGGTGCCATAGGCACAATCAGAGAAAACTGTATAAAACATCAGAGGTTCACGGTTGTTCAACATCCTTCCAGTGAGTATAAGAAATATTGTTGGAACAACCGTGGACATCATCAAGAGAAGACCCAATAGTTTTCTCCAAGGAGTGCCAGACCAACCAGGCTGTGTTGGATATGCTGGCCTGCTGGCCGCTCCAAGCAACAACCTAGTGAACCAAGCTCTCACAAGTCAAGCCTAGCCTCGGGCTGGGCATGGGGAGTAGAACTCCCAGAATCCCATCAATTAGGTATTTACCTAGAACAAGAACAAGAGGTCATAGATTTAAACTATACAAAGCTGCTGAAGAAATATAAGAAAATTCACTTTTGCAGAGTGGTAGACAGATGGAACAAATTAGTTGAGAAGGTGGTGGAGGCCAAAAGCATCATTAATTTCAAAACATTATATGACAACAAGTGCTAGGAAGGCGGACCACCACAATCGTAGTTCTCGTACTGTAACTACACTTAAGTAATTATCAGCAAATTACAAGGACAAAATAATGGATGAAACATGGGTAAACAAAATTACCCTAAATGGAGTACAGTTTGAGTAGAATAGCATTTTGAGTAGAAGAATTCATTGTGTTTTAAATCTACATCTACAACATTTACACAGTACATACAGTATCTCAAACATCACTATATTTACAGGTTTGTTAAAAAATAAAGAAATAATAATAAACAGTCGCAAAATATGGCTATCAATGGAAAATGAAAAGAGCCTTAACATGATAGTTCCTGATGTAAGAACAGCAAAGTAGAAGCATTCACAAAAAAAAAAAGGTTAACAAAGCTCTTTGAATCACGGAAATGTTTCTCTGGAAGTAAACAATCATTCACTTTACAAATTCTTTGGAGATCCTCATGTTAATAGCTCTTCTAAGCAAGAGAACACCGACAACTCTTCAAACAAGACAGCAAAAAAAAAACGACCTTGTATAAAGTTAAGATATTGAACAAGACTGATAAGCTAAACCAAAGACACTTCAAGATGTTTATCATGACACTTGCCAAGTTACAGGGTACAATGAAGATCTGACTACAGGATATACTTCTCCAAGGAATTAATAAACCTAAAGAATAACATATCTGATAAAGTCATCAGAGCAAAAGCTGTTCTATGGTTAAAATACAGAGCATTTGAAAACTCAAGAGAAAATGGAGAGAGAACCTTCGAATGCCATGGAAAAGAGCTCCATGGAAGCCAAGCCACACCCAATATGACTAGAAACTGGCTGAGAGGTAAGTAAAGATAAATAAATCAATTGGTGTGACAATTCAAATACTACTTTCTCTTTCAGGATGCTCCACTCACTACCTTCACATTGAAGAAATTTCCTTTTACTGTATATCTCTTATTTCATCACTCGCTTTCTATTTGTTCGCACTGTCGTGGTCCATCATATTTCAAATATACTACAGTACCTCTACCTACCCGGTCAATGTACATTGTGCATATTAATATTTTCATGTACAGTATCTCAACTTGCCTAAGTGTGTTAATGAGAATGAGTTCCAATATACAGTACTGGCTCTGCTTCCTAAATTAACCATTAATCAAGGAGTTCCATGGTTGCCTAACCCAGAAAGTTTTTAATTTTATTTACATTAGAATCCAAGCATGGAATTGGATTCCACTACCTGCTTTTCTAGTATAATTTTGTTCATTTTCCTTATGCTGAAAGAACTTTCTTGTACAGTAATATTTTGATTCAATCAGGTATTCAGTTTCCATCTGTGTCCCCTGTGTGGGTCCCACCCATTTAAACAGCCTGTCTTTTGTTCACCTTGGATCTTGTGTGTCGTGACCATGTCCCATCTGCATCTTCATATCTCCAGAGATGTGAGATTTTCTTTCAGCCTGTCCTCATAGTTCAGGTCTTTCATCTCAAAGACTAGCCTAGTGGCAACTCTTTGGACATTCTTGAGCTTTCTTATGTGGTGGAGAAAGTGTGGGTATATTTTTTTGATGCCTGAAGGCTGTTGTTACATTTGTCAACCTTGCATAGTGCTGAAGGTATCCTGTGTGTATGTATTTCCCTCTCAGTTGATTCAATACCACCACCCTCCTTTCTCCAGCTCCAATCCTCATTACCTTGCACTTGTTAGGGTTGAACTCGAGTAGCCACTTGTTGGACCACTCCTGCAGCTTGTCCATGTCCTCGTGCAGTTCTTCAATTTCTATTCCTCTTCAATTTCTATTCTTCTCAGTAGTTTCACATCATCTGCAAACATTGACATCAAGGATTCGATCTTTTCAGGTAGGTTATTCACGTACATGTGCACAGGAATGTGTATATCCTTGTGTGTGTATATGTGCATATAAACATGTGTGTGTGTGTGTGTGTGTGTGTGTGTGTGTGTGATTGTCATAAAAAAAGGTTTCAATCTGTTCAAATATCACTCATTTCAATGTACAAATGTTAACATTACAAATAATCAGTGCATAAACGATTCATTACAAATTACGATGAGTGTGCAAAGAGAAGAGAGAATTAAAACAAATGATGATTAGATGATTGAGTAATAATAATAATGATTATGAGGAAGAAGAAAAAAGGAGGAGGAGGAAGCAGAGGGAGGATGGTGCTGATGACATAGAAAGAGGGAGAGGACAAGTAACAGAAGCAGCAGCAAGAAGTCTAAGAGGAAGTGGAAGAAGAATTGGAGAAAGTGGGGGAGGAATGGAAGGCGGAAGAGGTGGTGATGGAAGGAGGAGGTAGAAGAAGAACAATAGATAGTAGAAGAGGAGCAAATGGAGGTGGAAGAGAAAAAAGAATTGAAGCAGGCAGAAAAATACAAATATTGTAGGTATTTATCATGAGAATGATAAAGCCCAGGGAGATAGGGAGTAGGGAGAAGAGCAAGTGTGGAGGAGGAGGATCACATAGGGTTCACAGATAACAGAAGATCTAATGATCCAAAACAAGAATTTTGTGTAGACCTTCTCAATTATATACAGCACATTCATCTACTCAAGCTGTTATTGACTGGGAGTGGGCATTCAGGCCACCCTTTAACGCATGTTTGCCGTATTCACACTTGCTATATGCACTCATACATCATTCCACTCCCCACAACCCTATCACTAAAAAAAATCTTACATAAAGTAGGTCCGTTTGACTTCTTACATCACTTAATTAAATACACAGAGAAATCATGTTATCGTGATATATCAATGAGAAAATCCACAGGAGCCATGATGAGGATTTGAACCTATGCACTGGTTGTTCCCAGATGCACGCGATAGACGACTACGCCACGACATGGTCAAACGAATTGCTACCAGGGATACTACTGCACCCTCGAGGATTCCCGAGGCTCCTAATGAAGCCAAACCAGGGTTTCACACAATTCCTTCATGCACTCTGGCTCTGTCCTCGAGGAATCCTCAAGAGTGCTGTGTACCTCAGGTTGCAATTCTTTTGACCATGTCATGGCATAGTCATCTAGAGCGTGCATCTGGGAATACCCAGCGCATAGGTTCAAATCCTCATCATGACTCCTGTGGATTTTCTCTCTCAGTTTAATTCCATGATTTCTAGTTAAAATCTTTGATGATAAAAAATCTTAACTTTCTTCAAGATCTTCAAGTCTTTCATGGTTGCATTAGTATGTGAATGTTGTTATCATCATGAATGTTAATAGGAGAATGTGGTCATCGTCCCTGTATAAAATTACATCATAATTACATGATATGTATGCCAATGATGTTCATATGGTTTACACAACTCTATATAATTGTAATGAGGTATATCAGGTTAACCAATCATCAGTTGAATCACAATCATGTATTACGTGTACTAGGAGCCTGCCATCATCTTTGGGTGGAATATTGGTGACTTATGCCATTGTTTCACTCATATACTCTCAGCCACATGGTGCCAATTAGGCCCTATGTCATCGTCCAATGCCCAACACCACTGCATATTATGTTCATATCATTTTCACTACTCTATATGGTTGTAATGAAGCATACCAGATAAATCAATCATCAATTGAAACATTATCATGTGTTATGTGACTTATGTGATTTATCAAGTTATTCAACACACACATTCTTGTAAATAAAGAATAAAGAGAAACAAGTGATAAACATTCAGTGAAACATCCAAGGGGATCACAGGAGTCATGTTTTACGTGACAGGGGATGGCCATGTGTGGACAAGGAGGGAGGGATGGAGGCAGAGCATGTGTGGGCAGGAAGGGAGGAAATAGTGAAGGGTGTATGAGGGGGTATTAAGGGGCCTGGTGACTGAGGAGTATTTTTCCAAATATGAAACATAGTGGAAAAAATTTAAACAAATCTCTCGTTATTTGGCATCAGCGTCATGAAATTTTCATCCCAATATGTTAAGAAATGAATTTTTTACAAATTTGTTAAAAATAAATGCGTGCAAGATGGGCGGCAACTGGTACTGATAATAACGATAATGCCTCCTATTTACTGAAAATCATGGATAAAGAGATTCAAGCACATGTCTGATGCACAAAGAAGAATAGTAATAGCAAGGAGGGTCCACAAAGTGGATATACCGCTGGTGCCACCTGGAGGGCCAGATTTCACGCATAATAATGAGTATGTTATTATGCTGTATTTTATTATATATCATATAAATACATTGCACAATGGCAATATTTCTTATGTCACTTTGTAAAAAAAGCTGACCCCTTTTTTTTTCTTCTTCTGTGTTTCTATGCGGATTTTGTAGTAACTTCTACATCTTGTAGAATGCATATCTAGCACTAAGCATATGTAGTTGGAACGAAATTGGTCAACATGTTAATCCGCCACAGGTGAGAGAAGTTGTGACTTTTTTTTTGAGCAGATTTATTGACAGATCTCAAACTCTATTCTTTTTGTCTCTTTAGGTTGTATTGATGAATGAGGACCAGATGAAGGTCTTATTACTTATATATGGGCAATAAAGTTACTGCAATATATATATGTTTGTTATCCTTAACCTATTCCTATATTTTGTTTTTTGGGGGGTTATTTTTTCTTGACTTCATTTCAACACATATTGACCTACAACTTTCACATATTCAAGTACGAATGCCAAGCAATGTTTATTGCTTGGCATATATTACAAGATATTATATTACAAGGCATATTAATTACTTGGCTAATTACAAGAAAATTAATTAATCAGAAATACCATATTCATTGTTGATGATTTCAACTTCAATTATTTCTAAAAAAGGAATCTCAACTTAGAAGCGACATACAAAATTCAGTTTCTGACCAATTCTAACCATTTTTACATATTATGTGCAAAGTTCTTAGTTCTAAGGTGTCCATATTGTCGTTTAGTCATAAAGCCATAATGTTTCGAGTTATAAATTTTTTGTGTCTAAATTTTGCACATATTTGGATGGCCACATTGAAAAAATGTTTTACAGCAAACTATACTCTCAAACAATATTTTTCAACAAGGAACATGAACGTTATATGCTATTCTGAGACCATAATGAATAAAATAACAATTGGTGACATTTTAATATTTTTATACCTAATTTGAAATTGTGATTTATATATATATATATATATATATATATATATATATATATATATATATATATATATATATATATATATATATATATATATATATGACTGAAAACTCACACCCCAGAAGTGACTCGAACCCATATTCCCAGGAGCAACGCAACTGGTATCTACAGGACGCCTTAATCCGCTTGACCATCACGACCGGACAAAAGGAAGTGATAGCCGAAGCTATTTGAACCACTTTCCCACCGGCACTCGGATGGTAATCTTGGGCATAGCATTTTAGCAAATCACCTCATTCTTTGGGGCACACGTGAGGAACACAAATGCAAACAAGCCTGAATGGTCCCCAGGACTATATGCGACTGAAAACTCACACCCCAGAAGTGACTCGAACCAATACTCCATAGTATGGAGTATTGGTTCTCCATAATACTTTATGCAGTCTCCGTGGTGTAGTGGTAAGACACTCGCCTGGCGTTCCGCGAGCGCTATGTCATGGGTTCGTATCCTGGCCGGGGAGGATTTACTGGGCGCAATTCCTTAACTGTAGCCTCTGTTTAACGCAACAGTAAAATGTGTACTTGGATGAAAAAACGATTCTTCGCGGCAGGGGATCGTATTCCAGGGACCATAGGATTAAGGATTTGCCCGAAACGCTACGTGTACTAGTGGCTGTACAAGAATGTAACAACTCTTGTATATATCTCAAAAAAAAAAAAAAAAAAAAAAAAAAGTATTGGCTTGTTCGCATATACTGTATATATATATGTCGTACCTAGTAGCCAGAATGCACTTCTCAGCCTACTATGCAAGGCCCGATTTGCCTAATAAGCCAAGTTTTCATGAAATAATGTTTTTTCAACTACCTAACCTACCTAACCTAACTTTTTCTGATACCTAACCTAACCTAACCTATAAAGATAGGTTAGGTTAGGTAGGGTTGGTTAGGTTCGGTCATATATCTACGTTAATTTTAACTCCAATAACAAAAAATTGACCTCATACATAATGAAATGGGTAGCTTTATCATTTCATAAGAAAAAAATTAGAGAAAATATATTATTTCAGGAAAACTTGGCTTATTAGGCAAATCGGGCCTTGCATAGTAGGCTGAGAAGTGCGTTCTGGCTACTAGGTACGACATATATATATATATATATATATATATATATATATATATATATATATATATATATATTGTGACGGTAACGCGTTGGTGTTCGGCTGTTTAATGCTAGGGGTATGGCCTCGTCACATAGTTATAAAAAAAAATAGAAAAACTGGAACTTCGTCTGTGGTAAGGTAAGGAGAAGACACACAAAACACAAGTAAACTTTAACAATGAAATTTTAATTACGTTAAATAAATCAAAACATGAAAATAATGCACAAACAAATATGTATAATAAAATCAATGAATCAAAATAATAAGAATACTTAAATGACACAATGAAAGTTACGTTAAGGCAAAATAATAAGAAGTGCAACACAAAAGTTAAGTGGGAGGTGCTGGAATATTGGCTTAAAGCCACCACCTCTCTCAGTACACGCTAACGTCTAGCTGGGAGGAGTGCTGGCTACGAAAGCACGGAACATTCTGAAGACTGATGTTGGGGCGACCCCAGACATCGGGTAGTATTGGGGGGCGAGTGCAGGTGCAGCCAGACCGGCGACCAATCAGCGGAGCCGTAGCGATCAACGGGTAGTTTGGTGGTTGGAGTTCGAACAGGTGGCTGGTTGCATACGTTTCTGCTCACCCTGGCAAGCCTTGCTGGTGCTGGTGTTGTTGGCGTTGTTGGACATTTCTTCCATAGTCTTTTTATATAATTGTGAAGACGTAATTTTGGAGGGAAGAGCAGGCTCAATCTCTTGAAGGAGATTATCGTCACAACTCTCCCCCGAAGCCTGCGGTTCTGGAAGAAGTACGTCGTTATGTGGTGGAGTAATGGATGGAGTCGCTTCTACTTCATAAACTCTGGAGAGGGCATCGGCTATGGTGTTGTCAGAACCCTTGATATAGCGGATCTCCAGGTTGAAGTCTTGTAAATACAGAGCCCATCGTAGAAGACGCTGGTTGGTGAATTGGGCTTGATGTAGGAAGCGGAGAGGGTTGTGGTCTGAGAAGATGGTGGTAGACCTGGCGCCTTGTAGGTACGGAGCGAAGTGTTGGAGGTTCAGGACGATGGATAGTAGCTCCTTTTCAATAGTGCTGTAGTTCCTCTGGTGTGGTTTCAGTTTGTAGCTGTAGTAGCTGACAGGTAGAACCTCCTCGCCTCGTAGTTGCATCAGGACACCACCAACGCCGGTACCACTGGCATCGACATGAAGGACGAAAGGCTTGGTGATATCTGGAGAGGCGAGAATGGGGTTAGAACAGAGGAGGAATTTGAGTTGTTCGAAAGCAACGGTTTGCTGCATGGTCCAATTATACCGTTGCTTGGGACTGGTTAATAGAATTAGAGGTGTGGCGACTGTACTGAAATTCCTCACAAACCTACGGTAGTAAGAGGCAAGACCAAGGAAGCGCAGGAGCTGCTTCCTGGTGGTAGGCTGTGGATACTGTAGGATGGCTTGAGTGTGTGAGTCTAACGGAGCTATGCTGCCACTCCCAATAACATGACCCAGATAACGCACTTTACCTTTCGCGAAAGTGGACTTGCCCAGGTTGATGGTGAGGCCGGCTGTCAGGAGCTTGGAGAACAGACGTCGCAGCTGGAGCAGATGTTCACTCCAGGAGTTGGAGGCTACGACGATATCGTCCAGGTAGGCGTATGTGTTATCCAAGCCCTGGATGACACGGTTGACAGCTCTTTGAAAGGTGGCCGGGGCATTACATAGTCCGAAAGGAAGGCGTTCATATCTGAAAAGTCCAAAAGGAGTGATGAAGGCAGATATTTCTTTAGCGCGCTCCGTTAGACACACTTGATAGTACCCCTTAAGCAAGTCCACTTGGGACAAGTACTGGGCACTACCAATGGCATCAAGGATGTCATCTATCCTTGGCAAGGGGTAAGCATCCTTGACAGTGACAGAGTTCAGTTTACGATAGTCGGTGCACAACCGCACCTTACCTTGGGGTTTGGGCACCAAGATACAGGGTGAGGCCCAGGGGGACTCACAAGGTGTAGCCAGTCCATGATCCAAGAGGTACTGCACCTCAGCACGCATGACTTCCTTCTTGCTCGGGCTGATTCGGTAGAAGGGTTGACGAATCGGCCGGGTGTCGGGGAGCAGTTGGATGTCGTGCTGGGTAACATTACACTCTTGGGGATCATCTCTGAACAACTCTTTATGTTCTCTGAAGATCTTGACGAGAGGTGCACTATGATTATCCTGAAAGTATTTGGGAAGATCATTAAGGATTTCGGAATTAGAAAGCGCTGACTCCTTGTCAGTGCTTTCGGGAGGAGAAGCTGGGAAGGTCTCACTGTGGATGTAGGGTTCTGTGAATGTGGAATAGTTAATCAAGACAGTGGGAGGAGTACCATTATATTGCTTCAGGAGGTTGACGTGGCACAGCTGGGTCTTCCGCCGCCTATCAGGAGTCTCTATCACATAATTATTATTATTCCTGCACTCTTTGACGCAGTAGGGTCCTGAAAATCTGTTTTGTAAAGGTGAACCTGGGATAGGGAAATAAGCAAGGACGAAGTCTCCCGGCTTGAATTTTCTTACTTTGCTGGTCTGGTCGTAATGAGTCTTCATTCTCACCTGGGCTTTCAATAGATTATCATGGGCAAAGCGGTGGACTCTCTCTAGAATGTGCTGAAGGTTTTGAAGAAACTGGGGCACATTCTGATGCTCACTGAAGGTGGCATCTCTGAGAGAGTCTTTGAAAGCCTTAAGGGGAGTACGGCACTTACGGCCGTAGAGCATCTCATAAGGAGATACTCCTAGGGACTCATTGGGGAGACTTCTGAAAATACACATTATTAGGTCAATCTGCTTATCCCAATCCTTTGAGGTTTCACTACAAAACTTTTTCAAGAGTGCTTTGATGGTCTGATGACTACGTTCAAGAGAACCCTGTGAAGCAGGATGATAGGGGCTGGACAATACCTGTTTGATGTTGAACTCCTCCAGTGTCCTTTTGAAGAGATCACTGGTGAAGTTGGTGCCACAGTCACTTTGAATCTCCCTGGGAAATCCGTATTGAGTGAAGATCTTCAGTAGATGTTTGATAACCGTAGCAGCCGTGATGTTCTTCACTGGAACTGCTATGGGAAATCTGGTGGTAGGACACAGGATGGTTAGGATGTAGGCGTTACCTGAACTGGTCCGAGGTAAAGGACCAACACAGTCTATTATGAGTCTGTGGAAAGGTTCCGCAGGCACCTGTATGGGAATCAGTGGTGCTCTGGGAATGGAGACGTTCGGTTTGCCTGCCATCTGACATGTATGACACTGTTTTACGTACTGTTTGACGTTGTTTACCATACCTGGCCAGTAGTAGTCTTGGCGAATCCCATGGTAAGTCTTGTTGAAGCCGTAGTGGGAGAATGCTCCGTGGGCCAGGTGTAGAATAGTGGGCCGCAGGCTGGTGGGAATCACAAGTTGTTCGGTGTTGGCCCAATCGTCCTCCTCCTTCAGTTTACTGGGTCTATATCGGCGGTAGAGCAAGTCGTTCTCTAGGAAGAACCCAGGAATACTGTCGGGTTGAGTCTCAGCCTGGAAAAACAATGGTGTTAAAGTAAGATCTTCCCTCTGCAACTTACGGAACTCCAACTTGGTCAGATGCGGGGGTAGTTTCTGAGGGTCTTGAGGGACAGCGGTAGCAGTAGAGTCAGCTGGCTGTGGACGTGCGGCTTGTGCACGGGTGGTCACGAGAACCGGAGGAGAAACTTCACTCTCTTGAACCTCTGCTGGAACATACTCAAGAATAGGGTTACTTGGCACAGAGTTACACACCTGGGGTTTGTCCATGACGATCAGGTTGGTTGGTTGCAGGTCTTCTGCCAAGTCGTTGCCTAGGAGAAGTTGCACTCCAGGCATGGGAAAAGGCTTTTCCCTGACGGCGACTTGGACTTCCCCGTTCACGTAGGGACAATCCAGGTGGACTCTGGCGAGAGGGTATGGAGTAGTAGCAGTGAGGTCAGTGATGAAGACCGTTTCCCCGGTGTAGACTATGTTGGGCACAGCCGACTTCAAGATGATCGATTGTAGAGCCGCTGTGTCCCTCAAGATCTTCAATTTGAAACGTCCCTCCGGATTTGAACCGTTGGCAGAGACAGTTCCAGTATACAGGTGGTTACTGAAAAGAGAAAGATCATTAACATCAACACCAACATTCATCACAGGCTTACCGGACTTAGGAGGAGTTGGTTTGGGTCGTTGTTGGTCAGTGGTTCCCTTGTATTGAGACTTACCACACTTGTCTATGGTATGTCCATAGAGTCTACAATACTTGCAGTACAGTTGTGAACCAGCTTGATCGGGGCTCACCTTCTCGTAACTGTACCACGACTTCTTACTGGAGGATGGTTCAGGTGTCAGCCGGTGGATGAGGCTGTAAGTGTCAGCCGACTTAGCACACTTCAGGTAGTCGGTTTCTTCTTTATCTGCTAAGTAGAGGCGGACAGGAGGCGGCACACGTCTCAAGAATTCTTCAACAAGCATCAGGTTCACGAGTTCTGTAAAAGTAGAGACATGTGCTGCTTCCAGCCATTTCATGAAATACCTCCGTTTCGTGTTAGCAAACTCGAGGAAGGTAGTGGTACTTGCCTTCAGGTGGTCACGGAATTTCCTTCTATAACTTTCGGTGGAAAGTAGGTAGGCGTCTAACACTGCTTGTTTCAGAGTGTAGTAGTCATTCTCAGACGCCAAAGTACTGAGTGTGACTGCAGCTCTACCTGTAAGATGGACTCTGAGAAGTGTGGCCCATTGGTTGACAGGCCAACTGAGTTGATTAGCAAGGGTTTCAAAGGTGGTGAAAAAAACATCAACTTCTGCTTCTACAAAGGATGGCATTAACTTACTTGCATGTGATATATTAAAACTGACGGGAAGATTGGCAGTAGCTTGCTGGCGTTGGGTGAAGTGTGAAGTTTCCAAGGAGATTTCGCGTTGACGACACTCTAGAGCCAGAGTCGCTTGTTGCTTGTCATGTTCGCGTTGTATTTCCAACTCGCGTTGTTTGGTTTCAAGCTGTACTCTTTCACGTTCACGGAGTAATGCGACCTCGCGTTCGTGTTCTTCTCTCCTCAAGGCAGCTTCGCGTTCTTGTTCGTCTCTCCTCAAGGCAGCTTCACGTTCTTGTTCGTCTCTCCTCAAAGCAGCTTCGCGTTCGTGCTCTTCCCTTCGTATGGCAGCTGCTTCTCTTTGCTGCTCACGTTCAATCTTGGCCAGCTCTAGTTTAAGTTTCATCGTAGCCAAGTCAGTTTTCTCTGCAATATAGTAAGTTTCATGAGTTTCAGAGTCTATCTTACCTTGCTCTAAATAGTAATCCAGCAACAGGTTGTGTAGGTCATTTTTGTTGGCTTGGTAGGGAACTTCTAGTTGATACTCATGTGCAAGAGTTTGTAGTTCAGTCCTCTTGGCACGACTTAAAGTCCCTATTTCACCTGCTGGATTTGCACGGAAAGTTTGGAGACGAAACATGGTGAAATTAGCAAATAAAGGTACACGAATGTTCAATAATGAAATGTCAGAAACAGGACAACGTGGCAACTGGTACCTATCCTGTGTGATCTTTAACAATTAACGTTAAGTGAAAGATATTAAATTAAATCAAGGGCGCAGGAAATCTTGTACCCGGTACTCATGTAAGAGAATAAGGGCAAGAAAATCCTACTAACAAATGAAACAAAGTTTCGAAAACAAATGAAACAGTTAAATGCTTCAAAAGTAAAATTGGTAGTCCAAGAATGTAGGCATACCTTGCCAAGTCTCTATAGGACATAAAGCAAGTTTTTCCCACTGAATTTAATATGATACTTACAGAATTAGCGAACTTTTGTGCTCTGAAAAAATAAGCTAATTCCCTACCGTTGTATGTATCATCATCTCTGACTGACGTGTAGGGGTGCGAGGTGTCAACTGGTGACGAGAACTGCTGCTGAGGTCCCAATTCAGCAACTAAAGTTCGAGCTAGAGGAACTATGGCCCTCTTTGTCCTCCTACAGTCAGATTGCAGAAGATTGGGTACTCTTGACCCGGGGCAGACCACAGTACCAGGGTACCAATATGATGATCTGTCAGAATGAGAAATATTCAAGGGACATAGATGGTAAATACGAGTAATAACAAGGAGGGAGAGATGACCAATTAAGAGTATGACTGCGGCCTACAGTCACCACGTAATCCAAAGTTGTCTCACCTTCACTATATGTTACTCTCGTAATGCACAATACACCGCACCTTATAAAAAATGAAATTGAATGAAAAATAGTAAAGCTACGTTAACAAAGTTAAATACGCTTACCATAAATTACCACTTGGCACCAGTACCTGAGTGAAGCTCCTAGGACAGGCCCCCATATAACTTGTGACGGTAACGCGTTGGTGTTCGGCTGTTTAAGGCTAGGGGTATGGCCTCGTCACATAGTTATAAAAAAAAATAGAAAAACTGGAACTTCGTCTGTGGTAAGGTAAGGAGAAGACACACAAAACACAAGTAAACTTTAACAATGAAATTTTAATTACGTTAAATAAATCAAAACATGAAAATAATGCACAAACAAATATGTATAATAAAATCAATGAATCAAAATAATAAGAATACTTAAATGACACAATGAAAGTTACGTTAAGGCAAAATAATAAGAAGTGCAACACAAAAGTTAAGTGGGAGGTGCTGGAATATTGGCTTAAAGCCACCACCTCTCTCAGTACACGCTAACGTCTAGCTGGGAGGAGTGCTGGCTACGAAAGCACGGAACATTCTGAAGACTGATGTTGGGGCGACCCCAGACATCGGGTAGTATTGGGGGGCGAGTGCAGGTGCAGCCAGACCGGCGACCAATCAGCGGAGCCGTAGCGATCAACGGGTAGTTTGGTGGTTGGAGTTCGAACAGGTGGCTGGTTGCATACGTTTCTGCTCACCCTGGCAAGCCTTGCTGGTGCTGGTGTTGTTGGCGTTGTTGGACATTTCTTCCATAGTCTTTTTATATAATTGTGAAGACGTAATTTTGGAGGGAAGAGCAGGCTCAATCTCTTGAAGGAGATTATCGTCACAATATATATACAGTGGCACCTCGATTAACGAGTTTAATCCGTTCCGGCACCAAGCTCGTCATATGGAGAACCCATCATGGGAAACAACAACAAAACTGTCGTCAGAGGTGTCTGAGAACCAGCGGGAACCCTCGTTAATCGAGTGCAAGCTCGTCAGTCAAGACATTTTCTGCGAGTGGCTTGCTCGTTACTCGAAATGATCGTAACTGGAGCCGCTTGTTGCTCTAGGTTCCACTGTATAATTACAGTATATGGGTGTAAATCCCGAAAAATAACACATGATGAAAAATTTGAGTGTTAGACTACGAAGGAAGAATTGAAACAAGAATTTCCTTAACCCTTAGACCACGCATATTTCTGCGAATATAAGGAGTAAAGTAGCAAAAAATATTTAAATTATGTAAAAATAACTTATAAATGTTAAATAAATCTCCAACTTATTGGCTTCAGTGTCGTGAAACTTTCATCAAAATATTTTCAGAAATTGATATAAGACGAATTTTTTAAAAATAAGAAAGTTTTATTGATAAGGAGAACAGCTCCTAATAACTGGAACCAAAGGATTATGCAGTAATAAAGAGAAGCAAGCACCTGTCCTATGCTCAAAGAAGAACAATAGTAGTAAGAAGTGTCCACAAAGTGGATATGCAGCTAGTGCCTTTATATCATTACTGAGTAATAAATAATAACACAAATAATAATGAATAACTATGTAATATGATCTATTTTGTTATATATCATATAAATACATTGTCCAATGTTAATACTGTATATGTTACTTTCATCAGTCCCAAAATATTTTTTTTTGGGGGGGGGGATTTTTTTTTAAGATTTCAGTTTTTTCTTCGTTTATTATCTAATTTTCTTGTAATCTTTACATTCCTGGAGAATGCATATGTTTTCATAACTATGTGAAGATAGAAAGAAATTGGTCAACAAATAAATCAGTCACAACTCGCGATACTTGGGACTTTTAATTTTTTTGGGCTGATTTTTTTCTATGATTTCAAACTATATTTTCTTTGTCTCTTTAGGTTGTTTTGACAATTAGGGACCATATTAGGGCTATTTCACTTACATAAAGTATACCCCTAAATATATCCCCTAAATCATTATAATTATCCCTATACTTTGTGTATTTAGAGGGTTATTTTTTCTCGACTTCATTTCAACATATATTGACCTACAACTTTCACATATTCGAGTACAAATGCCAAACAATGTTTATTAAAACATACAATTAAATTAACAAATTAAAACTACCGCTATTCATTGTTGATAACTTCAACTTCAATTATCTCTTAAACCAGAGTTTCAACTTTGAATGGCTTCTAAAATTCCAGTTATTAACAGATTCTCACTATTTTGACGTATTGTGTGCTTAGCTGTCTGTTCTACAATCCCATCAGAATGGATTTTCATAAACTTTATACATTTGGAGTTATATTTGGTTTTGGTCTAAATTTGCCGCATATTTCAAATG
The DNA here is from genome assembly GCF_040958095.1 of Procambarus clarkii. Lineage (NCBI taxonomy): Eukaryota > Metazoa > Arthropoda > Malacostraca > Decapoda > Cambaridae > Procambarus > Procambarus clarkii. Next base: position 38,877,073 of record NC_091189.1, read on the forward strand.
CCCTATTGACGATTTTTTTTTACAGTAAACTATACTGAAAACATATTTTCTAATTCAATGAAACTGAAGATTATATGCTATTCTGAGAGAATAATAACATTAAATGAACAATTAATGATAGTTCATATTTTTTATTCTGAATTGAAAATCTGAAGTTTTCAATATTAAATTTTAAAATTAATTTTGAATCTCTTGTTTTTCAAGTTATGCTGTGATCATTTAGACAAAGTTGGAGCATTTGCCTAGTTGATTATGCCAAAAAAATTGCAAAGTGTTTGTGCAAGTTTTAAAAACTTATGTTAAAATATTTTTTGTCAAATCATATACAGTGGAACCTCGATTAACGAGTGGCTCTATTAACGAGTTTTTCCAGTAACGAGCAAGCCACTCGCAGCAAATTTGTCTCTATTGACGAGCTCGCCTCTATTGACGAGCAAAACCACATGGTGCTTCCTAGCATCTCGCGGGTTCTCGCAAATTCTCGGACGCCTCCGACGCCAGTGTTGTTGTATCACACACGACAAGCATCCCTCTGGATTTATTTGAGCTTTTCTTTGGGTTTTTAGTGGTTTTGCGACTACAATTTGTAACACACGATGTCTCCAAAGAAGCTGCTTGCTAAAGATAGTGTTGTCAAGAGGAAGAAAGACACAATTACTGTGGATTTGAAGAAGGAAATTATAGCAAAGCATGAGTCTTGTGCCTGTGTGACTGATCTCACAAGGGAGTATGGCAGGTCCTCATCAACAATTTACACCATTAGTAAGGGAATGAGGAGGTAAGGGAGGATGCTGCCTCTTCCACTGAGATCAGGGAAGTGTTTGGAATGTTTGAAAAGGTGAACACATTCTTGGAAAAGCTGTGCTGATAAAGCAGTGACAACCCGGTGTGTGAAAATGTTTAATTTATCACTTTGTGATAACACTTTATGAAAGTGTTATCACTTTCGCAGGTATGTCGCTTGAACGTGACACACTTTTTTCTCTTGAATGCACCCAAACACCGCGCTCAAGCGTCATTTGAGCAAATATTTCTATAAAATCCAATTCTTATCCGATCGACTTGGGGATTGTATACATGTTTGCCATGAAATTTCCGTTTTCTTTAATAACCACATTGCCTATTTGAGAAAACGGCATTGTATTGTATCTTCGTGGTAAGACTATTATATTGTTGACACAACGAGTGTAATCGATTTAGTACTTTTATTTGGTGCTGGTCTAACGCATCCTTGTGTGACATTTGAAATGAAATTTGGGTGAAATTCCCAAGAAGAGAGAGTCCGCCTGACTCAGAGGTGGATTCTCCTTCCACACCATAACCCCTCTCCTCCTTCCCACCTCCCCATCGTCTCCCTCAAGCCAGCAACTACTCTTCATAAGGTAAAGTAAACATTAAAACACTACAACAAAACATTTATAATTACATGTGCAGTATTATATTTACATAAAAAAAGTCATACAAGTATGGATGTTTTTGGGAGTGGAACGGATTAAATATATTTCCTTTATTTTAAATGGGGAAATTTGTTTCTTAAGACGAGTTTTCCAGGTAACGAGCTCGGTGTCAGAACGGATTAAACTCGTTAATAAAGGTTCCACTGTATGTATGTATTGGGCGGTCTAAGGGTTAAGTACTTTTGTATTTAACACTTTCCCGCTTTGGTGACCTCAGCGTCGTCAACAATTTTTCTACTGACTACGCTGGCGTGCCGCGCTCAAGAGTCAGGAGAAAAAATATTTGCATAAGTTCCATTTATTATTCGATCTACTTGGGGATAGTTTATAAAAGTTTGCCATGAAATTTACGTTTTCTCTAATAGCCGAACAGCTTATTAAGGAGAACGGCGTGGCAGTGAATCATCGTGGTAAAACAATTGTATTATTGACACGACGAGTATAATCAACGTAGTTTTTATATATGTTGCCGGTCGAACACATCCTTATGTGACCTTTTATACTTATGTTCTTCTAGAACATTCTATTGTGAACACATTGGAACAAAAATGAAATACATCGAAAAATAATGTCAGGACAGTGAATTGAATATACACTTTTCAAAGCGGGTTTCGCCGATATGCCGCCGCAGGTAACACTTCGGCCACTTCCCACACTGTTTTGGGTGGGCTACGACATTGAATCTATATTTATATGCATATGTCCGTGTAGAGAATTTTATTGCGATTTCAGTGATACCAAAATTAACGCTGTAGCACAACTGTGGGCTTCACAACCATGAAGAGAGTAGAAACATTTTGTTGGTGTTTGACGCTCTCGGCTAGTGATCTCAGTAGTTCTTTATTTGGTGTTGATATACCTTATGTTTTCGAGGCATTTTATAGGTACGTTCTTATAGACAATTCTATGGCGAGCACAGTGACACAAATTAAATACATACGCCAACAATTAGTGTCAGGACAGTCAAAAGAGTATACACTTCTCTGTCTTGCCGCGTAAGCGCTCGAAACGCCGAGCATCTAGGGTATGGCTTTTTTCAATAGGCCGGTAGCGGCAGTGTTAATAATACATCTTCAGAAGGATTCCTTCTGAAGATGTATTATTAACACTTTGGCGTACCCCATGCGCCACCCCTCAACTGTGCGATTTGGGTCCCAGGGTGTCAAGGGAGCGCGCGTAAATTCTGAAAAGTGTATACTCTCTTCAACTTTGTCACCTTAATTTTCATCCTACGAGATTAAATTTGGTATCATTGTGTTCGCAATAGAATTCTCTACAGCACTAAATGCATATAAACTCCAAAAGCCCGGCTAATTCCCCGCAGCAAACAGAGAAAGTGCGAACGAGTTACCCAGGAGCGCGCAAACGCGATAAAATGTTTTCACTATTTTCACTCTGGTCACCTCAATTTTCGTCCTAGGTCTTTCATTTTGGTCTCAATGGGTTCGCAATAGAATTCTCTAGAGGAACATTAGCATATAAAATAAAAAACCTGGTCACACTCCAACCACCGACGAGTTGAAGACGGGCCACGCGTTGGCCGCGAGTGAGCACTCTGACGCCTTCCAGCTACACTCCCAATTCCCGCCCTTTTCAAGCCTTTCTTTCGCAATTTTCTTCCTGGAAGGGCCTTGTTCATGACCACTATCCATCGTGGAGTAAGCGTAGATAGTTTCTAAAGCCGCAGTAAGAAATATAGCCACGGAAAATAGCCGAAATGTTCACACGTTTGAGATGCGAGGGGAGGCTACATTGGTCACAACAGTGGAGCGAAAACAATGGGTCAACGGCGTGTGCTGAGCTGCCTGCGGGCCACGAGGCGCAACAAAGAAAAAGGGAAGACATCGGCGCGCATTTTAAAACCAGTCCCAAAAAAATCGGATAAAAACCTGATTTTTGGCGATTATTTAAAGTGGATGATGCAATGCTGCATCATCCCCGGCATTACCAACAGTAAACGGATGACGCAATGCTGCGTCATGCCCGGGCGAAAGTGTTAAATACGAAAGTACTAAAGGAAATTCCTGTTTCAATTCTTCCTTCGTGGTCTGACACTGTCACATAATTATATACTATATACAAGCCTAAACCTAATAATTGGACATTGCACACATTTTGCCCGAAATATTTAGTGGTAATTACACACTTGTCATTGTTAAAATTTCAGTGGCTCATAGTATGGCTGCCCTGCATGTTCCTAAGGCCATGGCCTTAGGAACATTATGTAGGCCTTAGTAACCTAGGCTATGTTACTAAGGTCATGGAAGGAAAGCGAAGGACTCAGGATTTTTTTTTTTTTCAAAATGGGCGATGGTTACTGGAGGTCTGAGGAAGCAAACATGTGCCCTATGTTACGTGGAAAATTTGAATCTTTTGATATACTGTACTAACATTATCACATGTAGGCTGGCGCACCACCACACCCTGTAATATGTCGGCTGGTGCAGTGCAGGGGTTAACAGCCACCTTTGCCTATATGCTATGTTCAATGTTTGTAATATGCAGTGAGCAGCCCCTTTGGCCAGTGTTTTCTGCTTGGTATGCCCTTCAGGACCTGGCAACCCCTTTGGCATTTTCAGAGGGTTCGCTATGGACTGGCTATGGACTGGCCCTCAAACCCTGTGAGGGCAGAATTGGAGTTTGAAAGATGTCCCTTGGCATTGATGTTTTATTGCAATTGCAATGGCCATTCCAACTGCCTCCATCATGCCATCTTTTGAATGGGGGGATATGTTCTACCCCGAGGCCTGCAACATCTGAGGTTATTAGATACCCATTTGAGCCAAGCCTCCTCTTAGAGACTCGACTTATTAGGCCGCTGCTGCATTACAGACTAGGTTTGTCCAAGTACGGAAGCTGTAATTTAGCATCAATATGGTTGCCCCAGTATTGGCTTCCTTTTGTATTTTCAAGATCCGGACTTGGATGTGTTTTCCTGATACTGTATACGTAAATAATCTCCCAGAGGGTATAGACTCATTCTTCTCAATGTTTGCTAATGATGCCAAAATTATGAGAAGGACTAAGACAGAGGAGGACAGTATGAGGCTTCAAGATGACCTGGACAAACTGAAGGAGTGGTCCAACAAATAGCTGTTTTAGAGTTTAACCTGAGCAAATGTAAGAATGAAAATAGGTGTAATGAGCAGGAGGTCAAATACAAAGTACCATTTCGGGAGATTAAATTCTTCAAGCATCGGAGGGTGAGAAAGACCTGGGGGATTTATATCATGCCAGACCTGTCCCCCAAAGCCCACATCAAGAGGATAACCTCAGCGACATATGCCAGGTTGGCTAACATAAGCATGACCTTCAGAAACTTGTGAAAGGACTCATTTAGAACCTTATAAACCACATATGCCAAGCCAATCCTGGAGTATGCAGCTCCAGCATTAACCCTTAAAGTGCGCATCACGTCATATGATGTGTTGGATGTTATTCCAGTCAACTGCACATCACGTCATATGACGTGTTGGAGTACTACGCAAGATTTAAACGGCCCGCGGATACACGGGGGTTCACCACACTTTGATTATCTAGACATCTAATTCACTGCAACAGACAAAATGAATTGGAATCATTCCATTGCATCTGAATTTTTCCTTAAAGTGAAATTATACAATAACAAATTATCTACTTTGTGTAAGTTGGGTGCACTAGCCAAAGCCTTGGATAGTTTTTACACATGATGACTGCTTTAACCCAATACAGTACAAGCAACTAGGTTTTTGTACATTACCCTTTTTGTTATAATTCCCATTATTGGAGACATGAAGCTTGTGATTCTGCTTGTTCTCTACGAGGTTCATCCCCTGCCCCCCAATCTAAGTAGAACTATTGATCTTTGAACTACTTCGAACTACAGTGGAACCTCGAATGACAAGCGCCTCAAATTACGAGCATTTTGAGTAACGAGCATGCCGATCGCTGACAATTTGTCTCGATTGGCAAGCGTCATTTGATTAACGAGAAAATCACATGGTGCGTTTCCGCTGCTTCTCGCACATTCTCAAACGCCTCCGACGATGCAAATAAATGATTTTTTTTTTGCTGGGATGTAAAGGGGTGACTGCTGTGATGTTGCAAAGCATTGAATTTTTTTTGTATAATAAACAAAAAAAATGAACAAAATTCGAATAAAGAACACATGTCAAAAAGGTTCGTTCAGTGTTTGTCAGGTAGGTTGCTCCATGTTTCTTTAAAAAAAAAAAAAAATGAACAAATTTGAAAAAGGAAAAATGTCATAAAAGTTCATAAAAGTGTATGTCAGGTAGGCTGCTCCATTATTTAAAAAATTTAATATCATATTGATGTTTTTCGGTGGTGGAACGGATTTTTTTATTTCCAATATTTTAAATGGGGAAATTCATTTTGAAAGATGAGCGTTTCACATGATAAGCACGGCGCCGGAACGGATTAAATTCATGCCACAAATGTTGCATAACTCCCAGGTACTGTACCTATTTAATGCTTGATGAAGAAAGGCAAAAGGAACATAGGTGAAAGGAAATGTGCCTACCCATTTGTCCCACCCTGGGATCGAACACGGAATCTTTGAGTGAGAGTCGAGGACATAGATCGCTGTAGTAAAGGATCCAATATTTATGCATGATAATTCAGCCTCTGCCTTTGTTCTGAAACACTATTTTTTTTTGTGTGTGTGTACAATACACTCCCACTTTTGTGTACAACATATGGTACAAATGGTATGGGTACAGGGGCCCATACCAGCAAATTGTTGAGGTAGGCCAGAACCCAAACCCCTAAGAAAAACAGATGGGCCACAATGACTCGGGTAAGGCGTGTGAACATGCAAGGTGCCAGATTCAAGCCGAATCTGAACCCTGGATGAATCAGAACGTGCTAATATGCGTCCCACAGATCTAGAGACACCATCCAAGCGCCCGGCTCCAAGAGAAGATGGACTTGGGAAATAGTAGTCATCCAAAAGGAGGGGCAAAAGACCCAGGGGTTCAGACGGGACAAGTCCAGAATGAACCGCAGGTCTGCACAGTTTCGTTTCGGAACCGAAAACAGGCAGGAAACTCACCTGAGGGAAGGATGTTTCGACCATGCCCAAGCGAACCCACCCCGTGATGACCCAACAAGAGCGCAGGAGAGGAGGCCTGCCCCACCAGCCCCGAACCCCCTGAAGGGGAAGGAGCCACCCAACGCCACCGCTGGCCGCACGAAGTGACCCAAAAAGCCTACAAATCGTGGGACCAGGTGTGAACAAACAACGCAAGTCACACCCTCAACGCCCCATCAATGGGGACAAACCATGAAAGGGCCAACGTCCCTTAACACTTTTGCTCACATGACGCGGGACCTCCCCACTACCTCAGGTGGGCTTAGGCGTTCCACAGGAGCGCGAGGGAGAGCATGGTAAATTCTGAAAAGTTGAAATCTTTTCAACTTTGTCAGCTGAATTCTCATCCTAAGATATTCAATTTGGTATCAATGTGTTCGCAATAGAATTCTCTACAGGACTAAATGCATATAAACTCCAAAAGCCCAGCTTACCATCCGCAACTAACAGAGAAAGTGAGAGAAAGTTACCCGGGAGCACACAAGAGTGATAAAATGTTTTCACTCTTTTTCAGTTTTGTCAACTCAATTCTCGTCCTAGGTCTTCTATTTTGGTAGCAATGTGTTCGCAATAGAATTCCCTACAGGCCTATATGCATATAATATAAAAAACAGCAGTGATCTCCACCTGCCGACATGATGAAAACAGGCCGCGGTTACCAGAAAGAGAGCGCCGTGCCACCCCAAGTGCCTCTCATTACATTAGAGAGCGCAGTAATTCTGAAAAGTGTATACTTTTTTCAACTTTGTCATCTCAATTCTCGTCCTAGGTTTTTCAATTTGGTATCAATATGTTCGCAATAGAACAGGACTAAATGTAGGACTACTGTACAGGACTAAATGAATATAAATCCCAAAAGCCCGGCGAGAAAGTGAGAGTTTCTTACCCGGGAGCGGGCAAGAGCTCTCTCTTCACTTCACTCTCTTCACTTTGGACACCTCAATTCCCATCCTAGGTCTTTCATTTTGGTATCATTGAGTTCGCAATAGAATTCTCTACCAGAGTATATGCAAATATAAAGTCCAAAAGTCCAGCGTACCACCCACAGCAAACAGAGAAAGTGACAGAGCATTAACCCCCGTGAGCGCTAATAAAGAGCAATAAAATAGGTATTCTGTTTTCAACTTTGTTATACCTCAATTCTGGTCCTAGGTCTTTCATTTTGGTATCAATGTATTCACAATGAAATTCCCTACAGGTGTATATGCATATAATATCCAAAACCGCGGCAAAATCTTCCCGAAAACGCCGCTACTGTTGAGTCCTCACCGGACTTGCCTCTGTTTTACGGAGGACTCAATGCTGAGTCGTCGCCGGATGAAAGTGTTAAGTGAACCCGGCCTCCGCACAGAATGATCACCGCACAAAGAAGACAAAGACAGTTCCAAAGGCTGTGCCGGCTCCGAAACTGGCACCACTGGCCTGCCACGATAGGAGGAACCCCGAGCCCTGGCATGTCCCTTCCGGGAAGACCCCCCATGCCGCCCCCCCTCCCCCATGCGAGAACCAAAAAGTCCGACATGGGACGACAACTGGGAGAAGCTGCCTGCAGATACTACACCACCGCAGACTCTGCAAACAGCAAAAGACAAAAGGGTGAAGAAAACCTAAGAGCCAAGGCCCAAGTGGATTCCATGGAGGTAACCAGCACCACCTGCCAACAAGCGTGACTGGAAGCAAAAACAGTGACACCGCATCCTGCAGGATCAGCGCGAACAACTTCAAAAGAGCAGACGATGCATGCACCACCGAGACCAATGCACCAGACCCAGGATCGGCCCCAAGCACCTCCACATCCTCCTCAAGCCAGTCCGAGGACAGCTCAAGAAGAGAAAAGAACTGCAAGACCGACGCTAACAACCCATGGGCATGCAAGTCCTCAGCGACCTGTGCAGCCGAGAGGATGGGAACCTGCTCGCGAAGCTGCACAATGCTGATATCCCGAGGAAAGGCAGGGGCGAACAAGCACGCACTGAGATGCTCAAACTAGCCCCCAGGAAACCTTGATCACTGTACAAGCCTCATGCCACTCAAGTGTGTGGGACTGACAGAACGTATGCCATGCCTCCAACAAGAAAAAAGGGTAGTCTGCAAGTCAGGACGACTCCGGAACCTCATAATGAACCCAGTATGGAAAAGAAGATCCAAGTACAAAAAAAGAAGGATCCATTATGGAGGCATAATCCGGGTCATGCGGGAGGTAAGTTGCAATGGCCTCCTGCACCACATGAGGCGAGATGTGGGAGGCCGAAAACCTCCGGAAAGACAGGACCAAAGAACCCAAGGGAGCACGGAACCGAACCCGAGGAGTTATTGACGTCAAATCCAACTCGTATGAGGAGGGAGGAAAAGAAAACCCCCACTCCCTGTAACAACAAGCTTCACTCAGAGAGTACAAAAACCCAAAGTGGGGTCCAACGGGGCACAAGGTCCCCAAGTCAACCCCTCCCCTGCCCAGAGAACCTCCCCATGAGGACCCAGGGCCGAGCCATCCTCCAAGTCCTCTGCCTCAAAAGAAAAGGCAGGAGCAGCCGAAAAAGCAAGAACGAAGTGGGCCCACTGGTCAGACCCAGAAGCTCCAGCTGGAGGAACATACTGGAATGCCTCAGTCACCACACCGGAAGTGGAATCCCCTGAAACCACCCAAGTCTCAACACCAGCTAAACCCTGCCCCGACTCAGAAACTCTCAGATGCTTCAGAGCCAAAAGCAAGGGGGGGGGAGGAACAGGACGAACAACTGAAGGGGACGCGACTAACACCCCCAAGTCCAGGTCCCTATAACCAAAATGGGGCAGTCTCAGGGCATCCGGGGTAGCAACCAACCTAGCATGCTGCAGCAACCTAAACCAAGCATGCAATGCCAAAGCTGCATGCAACCGAAAATCAAGATCAGTGGACTGGGTATATTGGAGTACAAACAAGGAATAAAACTTGCAAATTTTCATCCGGGTTGAAGGTGTCACCAACCCAACAGGCAGCATGACGGAGGCACAATCAGTGAGTGTCACCCTGAGACAAGGGGACAGAGCAACCTTCAAACTCGCACGAAGCAAGAGGGGACCCGTAGGTCGCATCCATCAGACCAAAGAGCCCCCGTGGGGTTTCCCATAGCCCTTAGTCACATAATCTCACTAAGGGAAGCCCAGGCAGGGTACTGCTAACCAGCACCCAAAGTTACCAAACAAACTGCTAAAGCTGAACCCGCGAGACGTGTACACTTACGGGGGCCTAGTGGAGGACCACCAAGATATAAATGGGTGTGACCAAAACCAAGGGGCAGACCCCCCCCCCCCCCCCACCAGGCAGGAAAATAAAAACAAAAGAAAAAGCCCGCAAGAGGACAACGTGCCCTGGCGGAACAGAGCTGGCCGCTATGAGAGGTGAAAACTAACTGCACAGTACTCTGTGACGAAAACTACCCCAACCAGTGACGAAACTACCCCCCCTAACCAGAGGCAAACAGTGGTGCATGAAACACCCAAGCTGACTCCAAGGGCAGTCAATCACCGAGCAGCAAAAGACCTTGTGGAGGTAGTATTATTCTCCCAATATTCTCCCAAGGTGAGAAGGAGGCTCCAAGCCCCAAGGGCAGTACTTATAGGGCACCTAGGGAAGGGGACCCTAGGCACATGTAGCCCAAATACTTGTGAACTCCTGGCTCGTGCACCACCACTGAGACAGTACCACACTACAAGGAACAGAACTAGAAACACAGGAGCCAGAGGTGCACGACCTTGCCAGTTCATATCAGCCACAGAACTGTAGGGTGGATAGCCAGCGTGGGTGGTCTGGGTCTCCCCCTTCCCTCTACTGGGAAGGGGGGAGGTTGCGCAGACAGCAGTGCGGTGACGTTGTGGGGTTTTCTATTTTGCTTTCCCGACTGCAATGCGTACGTCGCCAATGTACATGTGGCAGACGCTTCACGTAGCTGTTGGAATCAGCTGAGAAAATACGAGAACAACCGTACAGGTCCTGGGAGCAAGGTCGAGTTAAGAGTCCTTGAGGGTCTCTTCTCAGACTAGCCTCACCTGGTCCTGGTCCACGTTGATCGTTGGAATCTCCTCAATGCTTGAAACACTTTAAGGGACTCCTAGGGTCTTCATCACATTTATAGTTTAGTGAATTAGGCAACTCGGTGTTGGAGACACCTGGAGTTGAAGGCTTGAGTAAATAGTTGGCAGTATTCAGAAGTGGTTCAACGGAAACACCGCATAAAGCTTAACAGTAGTTTATTTACTAACTTAACCACTAATACAAAGGGTGCTTGATTTACTTTAGATTGGCGTCAGAAAGGCTATGGTTGCATTAGCAAGACTCTTGACGTCTGGCTAATCGATTCGGATCCACTCGTTGAGAAACACCTAACTTAACACAGTTGACAGCCAATCATTAACACGGCAAACCTAACTGCCGGTATGCAAAGGGATTACAAGAGTTCCAACCGGATACTTGGGTAATGATGATGCACAATAAATCACAACTACACTGTCAATGGGACAGGCAATAACATGAACAATACTGTAATAATGTCACACAATATTAAATGTGTGGTGAATGTGAAGCTCACATTCACAGACGAGTGTAACGCCGTGGTACCACACAGATAAACACGCATACACCATCGGGTGTCTTCATCTATACCTGTGTCAGGTATGAGAAGGTGAGAACTGTGGTTGATAACTCAGATCAACACAGACACAATAAACAATGACAAGATCTTGTACTTACAGGTAGGCTACCTCTCTATTCACTCACTCAGGCACATTTATGCACAAACTCATAGGTGGCCTGACAGCTGGGCGCTCGTTATGACATGAGACCATTGACGACAGGCTTTCCCACAAAAGATGGCACTCGCGGTGAGTAAGGTGGTGACGTCATGTAGTACAGTGAGGGCGGCAGCAGGCTACACGCTCGGGACAGAGTGGCGGCTGACTATATGGTACCATGTGGTACATTGTGGTAAAGTCACACACAGGTTACTTAGGCGGCGGCACTGCCTTAGTTCACTCTAGGTCACTCACAGACAATCTCTATTTGTCACCAGGGGTTAACTGATACCAGTCTGTTTCGCTCTGGTGATTTGTCACTAGGCTTCTAAACAATATAGTCACAGTCGCGATTCCAGGCAAGCGTTGGTATATCGAAAAGACTCTGAGTCTTTTAACACCGTCTATTCCTCACTTGACGGTGAGGAATAGACGGTGTTCTTCTGTCTATTGGCCGATAGACAGAACAGGACATGTCCTCTATGCACGGGCTCCCTCACGTGAATGCTCTTGCCAGCGGCTGTAGGGCATCTCGTGGGACACACACAAGGGATTACAATTGACCAATGGCATTGCAGCAAAGGAGCGGAAACCAATCATATTGATCGTTTCATGATCAGAAGCAGAGGTAACGTCATGAACACGTCGCGACCACGTCATATTTGTTATTCTCCATCGCACCGGTTGAGGCTGACCCCAGAGGTCAGATCTGTTGTCTGAGCTGGCGTCTCCTCTCACTCTCACGCTTCGCACCTCCTATGTGTACTCTCTGACCCTATGGCCAGTATGCTTAACTTTCCTGTATCTACTTCCTGCCTGGACATACGGCGGCCTCCGTATTATAAACGTATTCCTGGTTAAGTGGGCATCCTGGAGATACCCAACATGCCAGTTTACTATCCAGGGTTAACAGAGATAGGCCTTGTACACGAGGATCGGTGCACTGTGCACTGCAATGAGCCATTCAAGTCAGCTGTGGGATAATCCTGAGAGACCATTCTCTCACAGACGTGTTGACGTCATGCTAGTTTGCTCGATTTCATTTGGGGAGTTCTGTCCACTAGTTCGGTTTTCAGTAGCAATATTTTAACCAGAATAGGTGTTTGTTGTGGGGCACTTACCTTTCTGGGTGCCTGACCCAGTCGATGGCAGACATGGAATGCTTCCAATCACACAGGGGGTTTCTATAGGTCATTGCTCCTTGTGCCTCTCTGAGAGAGCCAGGTTCTGGCTTGTGGTCCCAAGTAGGCCTAGAACTCCATGCATATTGACTGTTACCAGGGTCTAATACATTCATATCAGCCTGGTTAGCTCCGGGGAGCCGAAGGGGCTTCCCCACCCCAAAAAAAAATGTATAATGAACTTTGGACAGTTAGTTTTCCAACTTCTCTTGACAGTGAAGAAAAACATAATATATATATATATATATATATATATATATATATATATATATATACATATATATATATATATATATATATATATATATATATATATATACAGTACAACCTCGATTCAACGAATCTCCGGCTAGTTCGCACACTTTTCAGGCTGAATTTACTCACCCGGTTTGACGAACAATGGTTCGCCGAAGCAAGGGATGTTCGGATTTGCTTACGATGTCCAGACAGAGTTCACAGACTGGTGGAAAACTTTCCCATTCTATCACAGATTACAATTAATAATTCTGTCGTATGACAAGTTGGATCACACAAGTGGATCACACAAGTGGACCACACATGTGGACCACAAGTGATCCACAAGCTTACGATTTTGGGACAGAGTTCACAGAGTGGTGGAAAACTTTCTCATTCTATCACAGATTACCATTAATAATTCCTTCATAAGAAGTTGGATCACACAAGTGAACTATATGAACCAAACACCAGCCAAAATGGTCCACACACACACCAGCCAGTGATCCACACAAGTGAACAGCTGAGTTTCCATGATTTTCGTTCACTGATTTGGGGCACACGTATCTTTGTACATTAATTTAAAGGATGAAGCGTGATTACCTAGCTACATGTGGGAAAATCTCCTTATAGACATTTTCTGTGATGAAACAAGATGAGTAAAGGTGGACAGATAAGAGAATACTGTACTGTAAACTTCACTTTACAGTGAGGTTTCACTCACTTTCGTCTGTGTGTCGTCATAGTTCAGTGACCCATGACTTTTGAAAGTTTCATATTAATAAATAATTTCTAAAACCAGTGTTTTTAATACCTTTTTATTACCCTAATTAAACTAAACTAAATAAAACCGAAAATATACTGTAATATGATAGACATCTGCTCTTTGAGAAATTACTGTATGTTATTGGAACAACTCCAGCGTGAGTGAGTGGACGGGTCTAATCCCTGTACACACAACACCATGCGTGTTTCATCCCTCCCTCCCTCCCTCTCTCTCTCCCCCTCCCTCCCTCTCTCCATCCCTCCTCCCTCCCTCCCTCCCTCTCTCTCTCCCCCTCCCTCCCTCTCTCCATCCCTCCTCCCTCCCTCTCTCTCTCCATCCCTCCCTCCCTCCCTCTCTCTCTCTCCCCCTTTCTCCATACCTCCCTCCCTCTCTCCATCCCTCCCTCCCTCTCTCTCTCTCCCTTTCTCCATCCCTCCCTCTCTCTCTCCATCCATCCTTCCCTCCCTCCCTCTCTCTCTCCATCCATCCCTCCCTCCCTCTCTCCATCCATCCCCTTTCTCCCTCCATCCATCCAGAATTGAAGAAACAAATAAAGTTAAAAAGAAGTTAACTGGGTCAGAGTTAGGGTTATCACCGAGTCGGTCCCTTCACCACCACCGACACACCTCCCTCCCCCCCCATACCCCTACAGCCCATACACACACACACACACACTCAAATCATGCATCCTTCCATCCCTTCCTCCATCCTTCCATCAATCCATCTCCATCCTCTCCTTCCCTGCCTCCCTCCCAAGCTCTGCCTGCCTCCCTCCGTGCCTGTCTCCCTCCCTCCATGCCTCCCTCCGTGCCTGTCTCCCTCCATGCCTGCGTCCCTCCCTGCCCGCCTCCCTTCCTGCCTACCTCCCTCCCAATCTCTGCCTCTCTCCCAAGCTCTGCCTGCCTGCCTGCCTGCCTCCCTCCCTCCCTGCCTGCCTGCCTGCCTGCCTGCCTGCCTGCCTGCCTGCCTGCCTCCCTCCCTGCCTGCCTGCCTCCCTGCCTGCCTGCCTGCCTGCCTGCCTCCCTGCCTGCCTGCCTGCCTGCCTGCCTGCCTCCCTCCCTGCCTGCCCGCCTCCCTCCCTGCCTGCCTGCCTCCCTCCCTCCCTGCCTGCCTGCCTGCCTGCCTGCCTCCCTGCCTGCCTGCCTCCCTCCCTGCCTGCCTGCCTGCCTGCCTCCCTCCCTCCCTCCCTGCCTGCCTGCCTGCCTGCCTGCCTGCCTGCCTCCCTGCCTGCCTGCCTGCCTCCCTCCCTCCCTGCCTGCCTGCCTGCCTGCCTGCCTGCCTGCCTGCCTGCCTGCCTGCCTCCCTCCCTTCCTTCCTGCCTGCCTCCCTGCCTGCCCATCCACCCACCAGTCAGCCATCACTGACACAATGAGTGCATTTGGAGCCGACATGGTGCACAGATGTTCCTTGATTGTGCCGATATGTCCAACAAAGTCGCGGAATGAACACTCCAGCCTCTTGACAAATCAAAATATAGTGTTAAAATTAAAGTTGCAGTAATTTTAGTGTACAATAGTTTTCATAAACTTTATTGTAGTACTCAACATACAACAGAACTACTCAACACAGTGTTAACGGCATAATACACTAAAGTATGTATTTACTGTACAGCATTCACAACTCCATGAGACTTCAAGATGGACTTAACTCCAACAATAAGGTAAATAACAAATGTAACAGTATTTGTTAGTAGAGTAATAATATATAGGTACAGTATATAATATGATAATGCATTTTTATTGTCTACAAGAAAAATAAAGACACTGAGGCAAACGCCTCCTGAAGGTCACCTCTTGCAACGAATCCAACGCTCCAACGAACTGGGGTCGGTCCCATATAGTATGTTAAATCGAGGTTGTACTGTATATATGTATATATATATATATATATATATATATATATATATATATATATATATATATATATATATATATATATATATATATATATATATATATATATATATATATTTATATATGTGTGTGTGTGTATATCACGAAAATAAACACGTGATTAAAAATGTGACAATGTCAGACCACGGAGGAAAAATGAAACAGGAATTTCCTTAAGTACTTTCGTATATTAATACATCTTCAGAAGGAGTGAGACTCCTTCTGAAGATGTATTAATATACGAAAGTACTTAAGGAAATTCCTGTTACATTTTTCCTCCGTGGTCTGACATTGTCATATATATATATATATATATATATATATATATATATATATATATATATATATATATATATATATATATATATATATATATATATATATATATATATATATATATATATATATATATATATATATATATATATATATATATATATATATATATATATATATATATATATATATATATAAATATAATGTTGTTGAATATGACCGAAAAGGTCATATTCGAAATATGACCCATATTCGAAATATGACCGAAAACTAAAAAAACGGCCAATCTACTCATGAAAAACTCCCCAGACACCAAGCAGAACGCCTTAAAGGAGACCAATGTCGTCTATGCCTTCAAATGCCCACTTGGGGACTGTAAGCCCCAAAGAACTCAGTATATAGGCAAGACAACATCTCTTTCCAGGCGATTTATTAACAATGCATAAGCAACAGGGCTCCATTAAGGAACATATAATCTCTTCCCACAACCAGACCATCACCAGAGAAGTCTTAACAATCAACACAGAAATTATCGCTAGATACAGCGATAGCAGGCACTACACATCAAAAAGTCAACACCAGCAATCAACAGCCAATTAATGCACAACTATATTCTACCCACTTCAAGACTCCGTACCAATATAGAAGCATCAAGAGGAAGTATGGGCTAATAGGCCCTTAGCTGTTACTTCCATTCTTATGCTCTCATATATCCAATTAATACCCATTGTTCCGTGTTTTGTCTTGTGTTTGTCAAAAATTTGTTCACCTCATCCAAAACTGTTGCAACATATTACCTCACCCAAGTGCGAATATATAAGACGGAAAAGCTGTTTAGTGTTAGCGTAAGTGAAACTCTGTTTAGTGTTTTCAGGTTACAGTTGTGAGTGTAAACTAAAGTCTTTGAAAATGTAATAAGTTATTACGAAACGCGTTCAAGCGTCACGTCAGACTACAAATAAAAATGAATTTTGGAGAATTGATTTGTCAATTACAATCGACAGTAAAAAGAAACATAAGAAATAGAGAAAATTTGTGTTAGAATTATTAATCTTACTTTTTCGGTCATATTTAACAACATATGTTTACAAGGAAGACTGCTACACACAAAATTTATAAAAGCAAATAAAATACAATAAATAAGTAAAAGTGAGTAAAAATAGCCAAGTGGAAAAGTTTTTTTTGGTTCTAGTACAAAAACAAAGATGGCCGCCGCCACCACCGCTGGGACTGTACACACACCAACAGATGATGGTTTCAAAGGATTCTCACCACAAGATATAAGGAAAGGAGGTGTTCTTGGCAGGTTTGAGATAATTGAGGATATGCAAAAGAAGTATGAAGAAAAAGTGCTTAAATTGGAAGAGGACAATGGAGCTCTTAGGAGTGAGCGTTGCACTCTAAAAGGGAGTATGCTTCAGCAAGGTAAGATTATTACTGCATTAACAGACAAGGTAACAAATCAGGAGGAGCAAATCAAGGAACTAGTGAAAGAAAATGAGGTGTGGAAAGTGAAGTGTGGTGACTGAAGAAATAAACAAGAAAATAGACTCATAGGGTGAACAACTCCAAGGGAGCCTGAGGGCTAACATAGAGTTAGGTAAGGATCTCCAACTGGAAACTTCACTGACAACTCACATAGAGGAGGTGAATAAAGAACTAGAAAAGTATAAAGAAGAAACAAAAACGAAATATGCTCAAGTTGTAAAAGAGAAAGAGACTATCAAAGAAGTGTGTTCAGAAGTCAAAACCAGAAATGACCAACAAGAAGCAGAAATTAGGCAAGCAATTAGGAAAGAACTGGTTACCAACAGTAAACTAGTACAAAACACTGCAGATAGAACTAAGTCCATAATCATTTTTGGATGTTTAGAGAAGGAAATTTCATCTAGGGTGGACAGAGCAGCAGAAGAGATGAAAATCATAGAGAAAGTAGTAGGTTTAGGAGAAGGCTCAAGGGAAAATGTCAGTGATTTTAGAAGAATCTGAAAATATGAGAAACACAAGAACCGCCCCTTAAGGGTGACGTTTAATGGAGTGAAAAACATGATGGAAGTGCTTAGAAATGCCAGGAAATTGCAGGGTGATGAGGTTGGCAAACTTTGGTCAATAAGACAAGCCCTTCCTCTCCAAGGAAGACAGAGAAAAGCTGAAAATGAACCTAATTGAGGAAAAACGTCTAAATGGGAATAGAAATGAAGAAGACAGAAATTCTTTTTTCTACAAAGTGACAGGGACTGGAAAGCTTGTGAAATGGTACATAAAAACAAAGCAACAAGATCAGTAGTGGAAGGGGGAGTAAAGAGCAAAGGAAAAGGGAACATGTTCCTGAAAATTGTATATACCAACATTGATGGAGTGAGGTCAAAAACTTTGGAATTGCAAGATATACTTCAGCTTAGGGTCCCAGATACTGTCGCACTATCAGAGACAAAACTTGAAGGAAATATATTAAATGAAGTCATATTCCCAAGAGGCTATTCAGTTAGGAGACATGACAGGAAAACTAGGGAGGGAGGAGGAGTGGCTGTGCTGGTGAAAAAACACCTGAAGGTAAGAGAGTTAATATTTGAAAACCCTCGAGATATTGACATAATGGCATTGCAGATCTGGAATCAATAAGCTGATAATTTTAAATGCCTACAGCCCACCAGCAAGCAACACATGGACAAAGGAAGAACTAGATGACAAACGAGAGGGCCTCATAATGGTCATGAGAGAGATTATTGTACAAGCAGATAAAGATAAATCACGACTGTTGATACTGAGGAACTTCAACTTTAAAGCAATAGACTGGGAGGCCTATGAAGGAAGAACAGAGGACTTTTGGACATGCAGATTTGTGAACCTCATTCTGGAGACATTCTTGTATCACACATAAAGCAGGCCACAAGAATGAGGGAAGGAGATGTACCATCAGTACTGGATTCACCAGGAAAGAAGAAGAGATATTTGACATCTAGTACCTTCCTCTCTTGGGAAAGAGTGATCACGTCCTGTTAGACATTAAATATGCTTTAAGATATCATCTAGAAGAAAATGGGGACATTGAAAAAGTTGATAAACTCGATTTAAGGAGAGGTCACTATTGGGAACTTCGAAATGTTTTTAATGAGTGTAATTGGACAGAATTAGGATTGGCCTAGTTTCAAAGGAAGTAGCTAAAAGGTACTCATCAATGCTTACCAGTATCATAAGAAAGGCAAAACTTGCATATTATGTGAATAGATTCAATGAAGCAAAAGGCAACATGAAAAGCACTTGGAAAACAATCTCTAGTATCCTAGGAGCTAAACAACACTCACATAACCAAATAAAACTCTACAAGGATGGGGATATACCGTCAACTGATTTAGAAATGGCAAATGAATTTAAAAGTTTCTTTTCATCGGTTGGTGCTAATCTTGCCAGTAAAATCCCACATCTCCTTTAAAATCTCTTCTCCTTTCACCAATCAGCCTGGCAGATGTTGTGTCCATCATACACTCTCTAAAAACCAAGGCAGGGAACACCAGTGAAATTCTGTCCATTGTATACAAGAGAGCCTCCCATGCCCTTGCCCCACCCATAGCACTACTGTTCAACAAATCTATAGTGTGTCACACCTTCCCTGATATCCTCAAAAAAGCAAGAATAACGCCAGTCCATAAAGGAGGCAATCCGGCGGACATAAACAATTATAGACCAATATCAAATCTACCCATTCTATCAAAAATATTTGAAAAAATTATTTACAAACAGCTTTATTCCTACCTCGTAAAATTCGACATACTCAGCCCCTGCCAGTTTGGCTTCCGGTCCCAAAAGAGCACCAACGATGCAATCATTAGTCTCCTTGACGTAATCTACTCAGCCCTTGACAAAAATGAGTTTCCGACTGGACTCTTCATTGACCTAAGAAAAGCCTTAGGTCACTAAGTGACCTTACTGTTAATCACAACTACCTCTTACTTAACACTTTCGCGCTATCTGGACGCGCCGGCGCGTTCGGTTTCGTCTAACGTAAACGCATAGTGGACATAAAGTTATGTCTACTTTTAAAATATTTGTATAAAATTCAATTTTTATCCGATTTACTTTGGGTTTGTTTCAAACTGCGCGCTATGAGGCTCTCTTTCTCACCACTAGGCTGCATGGTACAATAAGTTCATGAAAGGTGTGGATAACTTCGATCAAATGGTATTTTGTCCCAAACGGGTTGCAGGTGGGTGACTTTAGCCGTTTATACTGGTAATTCTTCCCCCATATCATGTATTATATGCATATGTCTGTTTAGGGAATTTTATTCCGATCAATATACAACCAAAAATAACTGCGTGCAACAAGTATAATCTTGACAAACATAACAAAAGTAAAAATATTTCGTGTGTGTTTGACGCTCACTGATATGTTCCAGCGTTGTTTTATATTTGTCGCTATTCTAACTTACGCTTTGTTGATATTTTTTACCTATGGGCACATAGAACATTCTATTGCGAACACATTGACATAAAAATGAATGACGTACATAGAAAATTAATGTCATGAGAGTGAAATAAGTATAAACTTTCAAAGCGCCGTGCGTCGTCCCGTCACCGATACCGGGTAACAATTTCACCACTTCCCACACTCTTGCGGGCGGGCTGCATCATTATTCTACGCTTATATTCATATCACCGTGTTGGGAATTTCATTGCGAGTCCATCGATACCAAAATTAACGCTGTAGAACAAGTGTGGAGGTGATTACAATCCCAAGAGTAAAAACATTTTGTTGCTGATGGGCGCTCATGGCGAGTCATCTACGTAGTTATTTATTTGGTGCTGGTATCCCTATATGTTTCGTGACTTATTTTACTAATGTTCTTCTAGAGAATTTTATTGCGAACACGTTGGTACCAAAATGAAATACGTAGCATGAGAACTAAGGTCAGAAGAGTAAAAAGAGTATACACATTTTTGTTTTTACGCTTAAGCGATAAAAACGCAGCGCGCACATTCGGTTGGCTGAGTGACCTTTGCGGAGAGCGTGAAAGTGTTAAACTCCAGCATTATGGAATCCGAGGCCTTGCCCTTGACTACATCCGATCCTATCTTAGTGACAGACACCAATATGTAACCATCAATGATACAACTTCTTCCACTCTACCAATTACCGTTAGAGTGCCACAGGGCAGTATCTTAGGACCTCTTATATTTCTTATATTTCTATAAACGATCTGCCTAATGTCTCTAATATTCTCAAACCTATATTGTTTGCTGACGATACTACCCTTATCTATTCAGACCTCAACCCACATACAATAAATAATGTTGTGAATAATGAATTAAAAAAGTCCACTTATGGATGTCAGTGAACAAACTAACATTAAATATCGAAAAGACCTACTACATCTTATTTGGAAGCAAATCATCGAATGCAATTCAGCTACAGATAGACAACATTAACATCAGTAATAAGAATGATGGAAAGTTTCTTGGCCTATTCCTAGACAAGAGACTCAACTTCAGCACCCACATTCAACACATAACTAAGTCTCTAAGACAGTTGGTATACTCTCCAAAATCAGATATTATGTTCCTAACTCTGCTCTCCTCTCACTATATTATGCACTAATCTACCCCTATCTTAATTATGGTATCTGTGCATGGGGATCTACCACTGCAAACCACCTTAAGCCCATCATCACGCAGCAAAAATCTCCTATCAGAATAATAACTAACTCTGCTTTCAGACAACACTCAGCTCCCTTGTTTAAATCCCTAAACTTGCTAAATATTAACTCCCTCCACACATTCTCTTGTGTCAACTACATTTACAAAACCCTGTTCTTAAATGCAAACCATGCTCTGAAACTCTCCCTGGACAGATGTAATAGGACCCATTATCACCACACCAGAAATAAATATCTCTTTGATATCCCCAGGGTCAAACTTAATCTGTGTAAACACTCTATGCAAATTAAGGGACCTAGTCCATGGAACTCACTCCCTAGTGAATTGAAAAACTGTAAAACTTTTGCCTTATTTAAAAGCAAAACCAAAAAGTACCTAATTTCATCTTCTTAGCTTTAAATTTGCTCTATACCTAGTGTTACCCAATCTCCTAATTTTTATGTATTTAACCCAAACAACCTTATCATTGTGTTCATTGCTGTCTTCTTTTATGTGCTAGCCATGTGCTGTATTGTGCCTACCAATTTTTGTCAACTACCATTCAAGCTGTCATTGCAATCAATCTTAGCTACCTATGTGCTTTAATATACTGTACCTACAATTTTCTCTCATCTTTTTTTTCTTGCCATGTAACTGTTATAATTTTTTTTATAAATTTTGCAAGTATTTACCTACTTAAAATTTTCTTAGATTAAGGACCTGCCCAAAACGCTGCGCATACTAGTGGCTTTACAAGATTGTAATTACCATATTATGTATCCTCACATTCCCAATGTACCTTCTTGTATATGCATAAATAAATAAAATCAATAAATAAATAAATAAATAAATAAATAAATTGTTGCTTGGCAGGGAAGCAAATGAAATGTATGCCAAATTTTGCAAAATATACGAGGAAGGCACACAAACATTCATACCAAAACAGAGATGCAGGGACAGAAAACAGGATTGGTTCAACAGAAATTGTGAGAGGGCAAGAGACCAAAAGACACAAAAATGGAATCAGTATAGGAAGAGGCAATTCCCCCAAACATACCAGCGATACAAAGATGCGAGAAACAACTATACGGCAGTAAGGAGAGAGGCAGAAAGAAATTTTGAAAAAGGGATAGCAGATAAATGTAAAACAGAACCAGGCCTATTCTACAAATTCATAAACAACAAATTGCAGGTAAACAGATTCATGGAAAATGAAAAGGAAATGTGTGAAACACTAAATGAAAAGTTCCAAAGTGTGTTTGTACAAAATGAAATCTTCAGAGAACCAGACACAATAAGAATTCCAGAGAACAACATAGAGCGTATAGAGGTGTCTAGAGATGAAGTGGAAAATATGCTAAAGGAGCTCAGTAAGAACAAAGCAGTTGGCCCAAATGGAGTTTCACCATGGGTTCTGAGAGAATGTGCATCAGAGCTCAGCATTCCACTTCACCAGATCTTTCAGGCATCCCTGTGTACAGGAATCATAGCAGACATGTGGAAACAGGCTAACATAGTCCCAATCTACAAAAGTGGGAGCAGGGAAGACTCCAATCAATTATAGACCTGTATCATTGACAAGTGTAATAGTGAAAGTATTGGAAAAACTAATCAAAACTAAATGGGTAGAACACCTGGAGAGAAATGATATAATATCAGACAGACAGTATGGTTTTCGATCTGAAAGATCCTGTGTATCGAATTTACTCAGTTTCTATGATCGAGCCACAAAGATATTAAAGGAAAGAGATGGTTGGGTTGACTGCATCTATCTGGACCTAAGAAAAGCTTTCGACAGAGTTCCACATAAGAGGTTGTTCTGGAAATTGGAAAATATTGGAGGGGTGACAGGTAAGCTTCTAACATGGATGAAAAATTTTCTGACTGATAGAAAAATGAGGCCAGTAATCAGAGGCAATGTATCAGACTGGAGAAATGTCACAAGTGGAGTACCACAGGGTTCAGTTCTTGCACCAGTGATGTTTATTGTCTACATAAAATGATCTACAAGTTGGTATACAGAATTATATGAACATGTTTGCTGATGATGCTAAGATAATAGGAAGGATAAGAAACTTAGGTCTTGCCCTTCAAGATGACCTGGACAAAATAAGTATATGGAGCAACACTTGGCAAATGGATTTTAATGTTAATAAATGCCATATTATGGAACGTGGCATAGGAGAACATAGACCCCACACAACCTATATATTATGTGAGAAATCTTTAAAGAATTCTGATAAAGAAAGAGATCTAGGGGTGGTTCTAGATAGAAAACTATCACCTGAGGACCACATAAAGAATATTGTTCGAGGAACCTATGCCACGCTTTCTAACTTCAGAATTGCTTTTAAATACATGGATGGCGATATACTAAAGAAATTGTTCACAACTTTTGTTAGGTCAAAGCTACAATATGCAGCGGTTGTGTGGTGCCCATATCTTAAGAAGCACATCAACAAACTGGAAAAGGTGCAAAGACATGCTACTAAGTGGCTCCCAGAACTGAAGGGCAAGAGCTACGAGGAGAGGTTAGAGGCATTAAATATGCCAAAACTGGAAGACAGAAGAAAAAGAGGTGATATGATCACTACGTACAAAATAGTAACAGGAATTGATAAAATCGATAGGGAAGATTTCCTGAGACCTGGAACTTCAAGAACAAGAGGTCATAGATTTAAACTAGCTAAACAAAGATGTCGAAGAAATATAAGAAAATTCACCTTTGCAAATAGAGTGGTAGACGGTTGGAACAAGTTAAGTGAGAAGGTGGTGGAGGCCAAGACCGTCAGTAGTTTCAAAGCGTTATACAATACAATACAATACAATTTTATTTAGGTAAGGTACATACATACAATAAATATTTACAAGGATTGTTTGACTTATAGGTATAGCTAGTACATACAATGCCTAAAGCCACTATTACGCAAAGCGTTTCGGGCATAATATGACAAAGACAATATGTGACTTATAGACTTATATGACAAAGAGTGCTGGGAAGACGGGACACCACGAGCGTAGCTCTCATCCTGTAACTACACCTAGGTAATTACACCTAGGTAATTACACACACACACACACCTAAGTAAGAACAAGGCAGTTGGGCCAGATGGAGTTTCACCATGGGTTCTGAGAGAATGTGCACCTGAGCTCAGCATTCCACTTCAACTGATTTTTCAGGGATCCCTGTGTACAGGAGTTGCAGCTGATGTGTGGAAAAAGGCTAACATAGTTCCAATCTACAAAAGTGAAAGCAGGGAAGACCCCCTCAATTATAGACCTGTATCATTGACAAGTGTAATAGTCAAAATATTGGAAAAAATAATTAAAACTAAATGGGTAGAACACCTGGAGGAAAACGATATAATATCAGACAGACAGTATGGTTTTCAATCTGGAAGATCCTGTTTAACGAACTTACTCAGTTTTTATGATCGAGCCACAAAGATTTTACAGGAAAGAGATGGTTGGGTTGACTGCATCTATCTGGACCTAAAAAAGGCTTTTGACAGAGTTCCCCATAGGAGGTTGTTCTGAAAACTGGAACATATTGGAGGGGTGACAGGTAAGCCACTAACATGGATGAAAAATTTCCTGACAGAAAAATGAGGGCCATAATCAGAGGCAAGGTATCAGATTGGAGGAATGTTACGAGTGGAGTACCACAGGGTTCAGTTCTTGCACCGGTAATGTTCATTGTCTACATAAACGATCTGCCAGTAGGATTACAGAATTACATGAACATGTTTGCTGATGATGCTAAGATGGTAGAACACCTGGAGGAAAAGATAAGAAACCTAGATGATTGTCATGCCCTTCAAGAAGACTTGGACAAAATAAGTATACGGAGCAACACTTGGCAAATGGAATTTAATATGAATAAATGCCATGTTATGGAATGTGGAATTGGAGAACATAGACCCCACACAACCTATAAATTATGTGAGAAATCTTTAAAGAATTCTGACAAAGAAAGGGATCTAGGGGTGGTTCTAGATAGAATACTGTCACCTGAGGACCACATTAAGAACATTGTGCGAGGAGCTACACTTTCTAACCTCAGAATTGCTTTTAAATACATGGATGGCAAAATACTAAAGAAATTGTTCACGACTTTTATTAGACCAAAGCTGGAATATGCAGCGGTTGTGTGGTGCCCATATCTTAAGAAGCACATCAACAAATTGGAAAAGGTGCAAAGACATGCTACTAAGTGGCTCCCAGAACTGAAGGGCAAGAGCTACGAGGAGAGGTTAGAGGCATTAAATATGCAAAAACTAGAAGATAGAAGAAAAAGAGGCGATATGATCACTACGTTCAAAATAGTAACAGGAATCGATAAAATTGATAGGGAAGAATTCCTGAGACCCAGAACTTTAAGAACAAGATGTCATAGATTTAAACTAACGAAACAAAGCTGCCGGAGAAATATACGAAAATTCACTTTTGTAAACAGAGTGGTAGACGGTTGGAACAAGTTAAGTGAGAAGGTGGTGGAGGCCAAAACCGTCAGTAATTTCAAAGCATTATATGACAAAGAGTGCAGGGAAGACGGGACACCACGAGCGTAGCTCTCATCCTGTAACTACACTTAGGTAATTACACACACATACACAGGGGTACCTCAGTTATCGAAGTTAATCCGTTCCCAAAGACAGTACAAAAACCGAAAAATACGAAAACCGAAACGAATTTTCACATAAGAAATAATGTAAATTGAATTAATCTGTTCCACACCCCCCAAATATATTAACTAAAAAGTACATTTTATACAGAATAATACTCTTAGGCATCTTACCTTTATTGAGGACTCTTGTTGGCATATGAAAGATGGTGAGGAAGATGGGGGAGGAGTAGAGGTGTTAGTGTTTGGAAGGGGAGACCCCTTCCAGTATAACAGCAGTGATAACATTTCTGGTGTACTCTCTCTCTTACATTTTGTTGGCATACCACTAGGACCTGGTTGTGGCTCACTGCTTGCTTGTCTAAGAATCTGTCTACAGACACTTGTTTTTCCCTATGTTTTAACACTTGTCTTTAGAGACATCACATTGTCTCACTATGAAAGTTTTCTTGTTTTTCCTCTATCGTCATCCTCAAAACTATTTTCTTAGGATGGACATTACCACTGACTTCCTTGGAACCCCTGGCATGATATATAATAAGAAGTTTTATGTTCAGAAATGAAAAAAGCACAAAAACAATGAAATTTTTTACAAAGAATTTAAGTGTGATCATCACTAGTTGGGAGACATTGGTAAACTGAAGCGCCATGAGCTCTGTGGACCCGTACGTGTAAAAACAAACTCCAAACACCAAGGCAAACAATGAGTACCAAATTTTGCTTCATCAATAATAATGCATGAAGCAAAATCTTGGGGGTTTATAGCTTTAACCAAGAGATAGGGCTACATCACCCATCAAACTATCATTTGATAAAGGGGTTTCAAGGTTCAGAAGTGTGAAATAAAAATATTTCTTAACAAAATACATAATACAGATGTGTGAGAGTGTGTGTACACTCAACTAGTTGTGCTTGTCGGGGAGGGGGGGGGGATGGTGAGCTCGGGCTCTTTGGCCCCATCTCTCAACTGTCAATCAACTGGTGTACAGATTCCTGAGCCTACTGGACTCTATCATATCTACACAGGGTTCAGTTCTAGGACCGGTAATGTTCATTGTCTACATAAACGATCTACCAGATGGAATACAGAATTATATGAACATATTTGCTGAGGATGCTAAAATAATAGGGAAGATAAGAAACTTAGATGATTGTCATACCCTTCAAGAGGACCTGGACAAAATAAGTATATGGAGTACCACTTGGCAAATGGAATTTAATGTGAATAAATGCCAAGTTATAGAATGTGGAATAAGAGTACACTAACCCCACACAACCTATAAATTATGTGAGAAATTTTTAAAGAATTCTGATAAAGAAAGAGATCTAGAGGTGGTTCCAGATAGAAAAGTATCACCTGAGAACCATATAAAGAACATTATGTGAGCAACCTATGCTACACTTTTTAACTTCAGAATTGCTTTTAAATACCTGTACAAGGATGGCGAAATACTAAAGAAGTTGTTCACGACTTTTGATAGACCAAAGCTGGAATATGCAGCGGTTGTATAGTGCCAATATCTTAAGAAGCACATGAACAAACTAGAAAAGGTGCAATGACATGCCACTAAGTGGCTCCCAGAACAAAAGGACAAGAGCTACGAGGAGAGGTTTGAGGCATTGAATATGCTAAAACTAGAAGATAGAAGAAAAAGAGGTGATATGATCACTACATACAAAATAGTAACAGGAAGTGATAAAATTGATAGGAAAAAATTCTGGAAACCTGGAACTTCAAGAATGAGGTCATAGATTTAAACTAACTAAACAAAGCTGCCAAAGAAATACAGAGGAACTTTGGTTTTTTAATGCCCCTGTTTTCGAATTTTTCAGTTCTCGAGCTCAATTTCTGGGAAAAATTTGACTCAGCACTCGAAGTTTGTCTCGGTGCTCGAGCCTGTTGATACAGCTATGGGCAGACTGAGCACATTTTGCACTTCAGTTTACCAGGGTCTCCCACCAAGTGATGATCACGCTTGAATTCTTTGTTAAGAATTTCATTTTCTTGCTTTTTTGGTTTCTGAACATTAAAGTAATTATTATATATTATGCCATGGATTCCAAGAAAGTCAGTGGTAAAGTTCAACCTAAGAAAATAGTTGTGAGGATGACAATAGAGGAAAAACAAGAGCTCATTCATAGTGAGACAATGTAGTGTCTCACTACAGGCAAGTGTTAAAATGCAGGGAAAAACAAGTGTCTATAGAGAGATTCTTAGTAAGACAAGCAAGCAGTGAGCCACAACCAGGTTCTAGTGGTATGCCAGGCAAAATGTAAGACACACACACCAGAAATGTCATCACTGCTGTTATAATGGTAGGGGGTACTTCCCTGATACTTCCCTTCCAAACACTAACACCTCTCCTCCTACCCCCTTCCTCACTGTCTTCCCATACACCAACATGAGTCCTCAATAAAGGTAAGGTACCAATGAGTATTATTCTGTATAAAATGTATTTTTAGTTAATATTTTTGGGGGTGTGGAATTGATTAATTAAATTTACATTATTTCTTATGGAAAAATTTGTTTCGGTTTTCCAATCGTCTCTGGGAACAGATTCAGTTTTAAAACTAAGGAACCACTGTACAAGACAATTCAGAAATTAAGGAACCACTGTACAAACAGAGAGGGTTGGATAGGTTAGATGAGAGGGTGGTGGAGGCCAAAATCGTCAAGATATTTCAGAGCGTTATGTGACAAAGAGTGCTGGGAAGACGGGCTACCACGAGTGTAGCTCTCATCCTGTAACTGTTCAGGTGCAAGAAGTGAACCCTGTGGTACTACACTCATGACATTTCTCCAGTCCAATACATTGCCTCTGATTACTGCCCTCATTTTTCTGTCAGAAAATTTTTCATACATGTTAGAAGCCTACCTGTCACTCCTCCTATATGTTCCAGTTTTCAGAACGACCTCTTGTGTGTGTGTGTAACTGTGGTTATGTGATGTAATGTCAGCTGCAGGCCTGGCAAGCCAAATTTTCAACCCTTCTTGAAAGATATAAAAAAATGATTTAGGTGGTCTGTGAAAAATTCACACTGACTATCCAAGCTAAATCAACTGCTCTGGGAGATTTAACATGTAGTGTTAATTCTGACATAAACACTGGTACTAATCTCTCTCTACACCAATACACACCAGCACCACCACGGTCGTCACTGTCATAGGGGCCACAGTCACCAGTACAACCCAATGCCAATAGCAAACCTGTCATAAGAGCTATAATACTGCCCAGTCTCCCAGAGCCTCTCCCTCTCCCCTCAAATATCCTGTGTGAGTATGAGCCAGGAGTCTAGGGTCAACCCAGGTCTTATCACGTAGGGTCTCCCTATTTCACCTATATATCCCTCCTCCCAACCTATATCCCCGAGCCTTCCCCACCCTGACCAAACCCCATCGAGAGAAGACATCCCGAGGCTTTACGTTCATCACTTCTCCCTGAGGTGGCGAGCAGAGATGAGGGTGGCGAGGCAGTCCTTTGTGTTCGTGGGACGATCAGCTGTTCCCGGGATGGCAGACGATCCCTGCCATCCCAATACATTTTGCTGTCTCTGTACCCTCCCCTGGACCTCTGCCCCCCTTCCTGACCTGCCCCCGATACTCACCTCTAATCTGTTCATGCTGTTGTGGTTCATCATTTTCATTTTGTAGCTGAGCTTTTCCCAAAACTGGGAAAATATTGGTGATATGTTCGCCAGGATGGTTGGTATCGGAGTTGCCAGTGTACCAGCGGTCCCAGGCGCTCTCTCACGCCGCCTCCCATTGGCCCACCTGCAGCATGCACTCCTTGTTTACTATCTTTATTTCTCCCATTTACCTCTTTCGCAAATTGCAAAATAGCATTCGAGTGGGATTTTGCGGTAAATTCTGTGCCGGGGAAGAATTTAGGTTGGTTAAATACGGGTGCCTGAGGGTGTTAGAGGGTGTGGAGAAGGGGTGAGAGGTGGCCAATCAGACGGCCGGACTGTCATAGGTTAGGCCGCAAACAAAAACAAACCAAAGCTTCTCACCTGAAACGTCATAGGTCGATGGAACCAGCTGATTGTAAACACTGCCACGCGGGGTGCTGGGCTCGCTGTAGGGTGCTGGGCTCGCTGTAGGGTGTTGGGCTCGCAGTAGGGTGCTGGGCTCGCTGTAGGGTGTTGGGCTCGCAGTAGGGTGTTGGGCTCGCAGTAGGGTGCTGGGCTCGCTGTAGGGTGCTGGGCTCGCAGTAGGGTGCTGGGCTCGCAGTAGGGTGCTGGGCTCGCAGTAGGGTGCTGGGCTCGCTGTAGGGTGCTGGGCTCGCAGTAGGGTGTTGGGCTCGCAGTAGGGTGCTGGGCTCGCAGTAGGGTGCTGGGCTCGCAGTAGGGTGTTGGGCTCGCAGTAGGGTGTTGGGCTCGCAGTAGGGTGTTGGGCTTGCTGTAGGGTGCTGGGCTCGTAGTAGGGTACTGGGCTCGCAGTAGGGTGTTGGGCTCGCAGTAGGGTGTTGGGCTCGCAGTAGGGTGTTGGGCTCGCAGTAGGGTGTTGGGCTTGCTGTAGGGTGCTGGGCTCGTAGTAGGGTACTGGGCTCGCAGTAGGGTGTTGGGCTCGCAGTAGGGTGTTGGGCTCGCAGCAGGGTGTTGGGCTCGCAGTAGGGTGCTGGGCTCGCAGTAGGGTGCTGGGCTCGCTGTAGGGTGTTGGGCTCGCAGTAGGGTGCTGGACTCGCTGTAGGGTGCTTGGCTCGCCGTAGGATGCTGGGCTCGCTGTAGGGTGCTGGGCTCGCCGTAGGTTGCTGGGTTCGCAGTAGGGTGCTTGGCTCGCCGTAGGATGCTGGGCTCGCTGTAGGATGCTGGGCTCGCTGTAGGGTGCTGGCCTCGCCGTCGCTGATATTATCTTCCTAGGTGACTTCAACTTGCCTGTCTCAGGTGGAAAATAGCAAACAATAATATTATACCAGGAAATCTATCAGGACCTAACCAACCACAGATTAGAGAACTACTTAGATTCTGAGACAAATTTTCACTCGGTCAGCAGATATCGGAGCCAACGAGAAATGAAAATATTCTAGATCTGGTCTTTACGAACAATGAAGACATTATCAGAGACATTACGATATCAGATACCACATACTCAGATCACAAACTCATTGAAGTGCAAACGACCATCAATACTCAGATTAGACCTAAAATGTTGATAAAGCGAGAGGGGCTATTCAGTAAATTCAATTTTAATAATAAAAGGATAGACTGGGAGATAATAAACAGGGAACTTACAAACATTCCATGGGGAACTGTTCTAAGTAATACAAGTCCTAAAGAAGGAATAGAAAAACTGACTTCAGAAGCGTATCAAGTCTGTTTGAAACATGTTCCTTTGAGGAAAGCAAGAAAGAGATCTAACGTAGAAAGAGAACGCAGACGACACTATAAACGCAGGAAAAAAATAACGGAACTGCTTATGCAGACACGAATTTCCCGTCAAAGAAGAAATAATTTAAATAGGGAGATTGAGGAAATCGAGCGGAAATTGAACCACTCATATGAAACTGAAGAAAGGC
Organism: Procambarus clarkii; assembly: GCF_040958095.1. Taxonomy (NCBI): domain Eukaryota; kingdom Metazoa; phylum Arthropoda; class Malacostraca; order Decapoda; family Cambaridae; genus Procambarus; species Procambarus clarkii. The sequence continues at coordinate 38,908,511 of NC_091189.1, forward strand.
AGTTAGAACAGAAAGCAATTCAGGAAATAAAGAAAAACCAAAATATTTCTTCACATATGCGAAATCAAAAGCAAAAACCACTGCCAGTATTGGACCTATTCGTACAAGTGAAGGTTCATACACGGAGGATGACAAAGAAATTAGTGAAATCCTAAAAAAGCAGTATGAGGACATGTTTAGCACTCCAATAAACAACATGAAGGTGGAAGATCCAGACAACTTCTTTATGCGGGATATTCAAACCCCTGTAAATATAACTGATATAAACACGAGCGCACTAAATTTTGAAAAAGAAATTGAAAACATGCCCATGCACTCGGCCCCAGGTCCAGACTCATGGAATTCAATATTTATAAAGAAATGCAAAGTGCCGGTAGCACAGGCACTCAGTATAGTGTGGAGGAAGAGCTTAGACACGGGGGAGATACCAGATGCACTTAAAGTAGCAGACATAGCCCCTCTACACAAGGGAGGGAGCAAAGCATTCGCAAAAAAATTATAGACCAGTTGCACTAACATCGCACATCATAAAAGTATTTGAGAGAGTGATTAGGAGTCAGGTCACCAATTTCATGGAGACCAATGACCTTCACAACCCAGGCCAACATGGATTTCGAGCGGGAAGATCGTGCCTCTCACAGCTACTTGAGCACTACGACAAAGTCACTGAGGCATTAGAAGAAAAACAGAATGCTGATGTGATGTACACGGACTTCGCAAAGGCTTTCATAAATGTGACCATGGCGTGATAGCACACAAAATGAAGTCAATGGGAATAACGGGTAAAGTAGGACGCTGGATACTCAGTTTTCTGTCAAACAGGACTCAGCGAATAACGGTCAACCATATAAAATCTAGTCCAAGTGCAGTGAAAAGCTCTGTACCTCAGGGTACAGTCCTTGCACCGCTGCTTTTCCTTATTCTCATATCAGATATAGACAAAAATACAAGTCACAGCTTCGTATCATCCTTTGCAGATGACACAAAAATCAGTATGAAAATTACCTCGGCTGAGGACATTGAAAAACTTCAAGCTGATATTAATAAAGTTTTCGACTGGGCATCAGAAAATAACATGATGTTTAACAGTGATAAATTCCAGGTACTCAGGTACGGTAAAAATGAGGACCTTAAACATAATACAGAGTACAAAACACAATCAAATGTACCCATAGTAGGAAAACAGCATGTAAAGGATTTGGGAATAATAATGTCTGACGACCTAACGTTTAAGGAGCATAACCAAGCAAATATTGCGACAGCCAGAAAAATGATAGGATGGATTACGATAACTTTCAAATCCAGGGATCCCATCACAATGGTTGTACTCTTCAAGTCACTTGTGTTGTCCCGTCTTGAGTACTGCTCAGTACTCACTTCCCCCTTCAGAGCAGGAGAGATTGCTGAAATAGAGGGAATACAGAGAACATATACGGCATACATAGACGCAATAAAGCACCTAAATTATTGGGATCGTCTCAAAGCCCTCCAAATGTACTCACTAGAAAGAAGACGAGAGAGATATCAAATAATATACACCTGGAAGATACTGGAGGGCCAAGTACCAAATCTACACAGTAAAATAACAACGTACTGGAGTGAACGATATGGAAGAAAATGTAGAATAGAACCAGTAGAATAGGCACAATCAGAGAACACTGTATAAACATCAGAGGTCCGCGGTTGTTCAACGTCCTCCCAGCAAGCATAAGAAATATTGCCGGAACAACCGTGGACATTTTCAAGAGGAAATTAGATTTATTCCTCCAAGGAGTGCCGGACCAACCGGGCTGTGGTGGGTATGTAGGCCTGCGGGCCGCTCCAAGCAACAGCCTGGTGGACCAAACTCTCACAAGTCAAGCCTGGCCTCGGGTCGGGCTTGGGGAGTAGAAGAACTCCCAGAACCCCATCAACCAGGTATCAACCAGGGTGTTGGGCTCACAGTAGGGTGCTGGGCTCGCCGTAGGATGTTGAGTTCGCAGTAGGGTGCTTGGCTCGCCGTAGGATGCTGGGTTCGCAGTAAGATGCTGGGTTCGCAATAGGGTGCTGGGCTCGCAGTAGGGTGCTAGGCTCTCAGTAGGATGCTAGGCTCTCAGTAGGATGCTGGGCTCGCAAGAGGGTGATTGGCTTTCACAGGGTGTTGGGCGCGCCTAGGCTGCTGGACTCGCAATTGGGTGCTTACGGGTTAGTAATTTCAGGAGGCTGGGTTGTTAGCATGGACATTACCCGGGGTGAAGTATTAATTACAATTAAGATTAGGAAGTATGTCGTCCCTGGGGAGGATTACCTTACCCTGCGGTTACTTTTTCTTCCCAAGGTTCCGTGGATCTACGTCCCTAGGGGCCCGGTCTCTGACTAGACACCCTGCGGTTGCCGAGTGTAATTTAAACAGTGGTTCAATGCAGACGTAGTGATCACGTCACCTTCAATTTTTTTGTATTAACATGCTTAGGTATACACATAATGTGCTGCTACCCTGTTCTATATGAAAGATTACACAGTGTATATAAAAAAAATAGCTATAAGTTCATCTAATATTCCCATCTCACAGGATGGTTAGTCATATATGAAATCAAGGGAGAAAATACCTGCCTCAATAGAAAAACAAACCAACTTGCCCGAAACGCTATGCGTACTAGTAGTGGCTTTAGGTATTGTATGTACTTATCTATCCATATCTCAACTATGGTATTTGTGCTTGGGGCTCTACTACCCAAAATCACTTACGTCCTCTAATTACTCAACACAAAGCTGCTATTAGGACAATATCCAATTCTGGCCCCAGACACCACTCGGTACCCCTACTTAAATCTCTGAATATGTTAGACATTAAGTCACTGCACATTCTCTCATGTGTATTATACATATATAAAACGCTAAACTATAATGCCAATCCTGATCTCAAAAGCTTCATAGAAGGTTGTATCAGAACCCATGAGCACCACACCAGAAATAAATACAGTTTTGATATTCCTAGAGTACGACTTAATCAAACTAGAAATGCTCTACAAATCAAGGGGCCCAGAATGTGGAATGACCTTCCCAACCATGTTAAAGACTGTACCTCTCTCAACCAGTTTAAGTTAAAAGCGAAGCTATACCTAATAAATTCCCTGTAACCTACCTTACCCTTCTATTGTCAACCAATGTCTGTTTTTTTCTTTAAAGAGCGCTGTTTGTCGACATAATTGTATTTGTGCTGCTTTTTCATCTATGTTTTCATTTCTTGTTTTCATTCTACTCATTATGCTCAATTAGTATTAAGCTTGTCATTTAAGTTTATCATGCCCGAAACGCTTTGCGTAATAGTGGCTTTAGGCATTGTATGTACTAGCTATACCTATAAGTCAAACAATCCTTGTAAATATTTATTGTATGTATGTACCTTACCTAAATAAAATTGTATTGTATTGTATTGTATTGTATTGTACTAGCTCTATCTATAAATTCAACGTTATGTTTGTAAATCAACTATGTATGTACTTTCCTGAATAAAATTTACTTTACTATCTATAAATCAATCAGAATATTTGTAACTCTGCATCTATGTATGTACTTTTCCTAAATAAAACAGTACTATTATTAGTATTATTATAACTGACTAAACAACTAGCTGTAAGTTCATCCAACATTCTCATCTCACAGGATGGCTAGTCATGGGTGTTCTCATCGACAACAAGCTGAATTTCCAGGGACACATTCTAAATATATAAAAAAAAGTTTCTAAAACTGTTGGCATTCTTTCTAAGATCAGATATTGTAAGAATATGAAACAATCGAGGGACACCACCTCCACCACGTTATGCGGTAATTGGTTCCACAAATCAACAACCCTGTTGTCGAACCAGTATTTACCCAAGTCTTTCATAAATCTAAACTTATCTAATTTATACCCATTGTTTCGTGTTCTGTCTTGTGTTGATACTTTTAATGCCCTATTAATATCCCCCTTGTTATGACCATTCATCCACTTGTAAACCTCTATCATATCACCCCTAACTCTTCGCCTTTTCAGTGAATGCAATTTAAGCTTTGTTAATCTTTCTTTATATGAAAGATTTCTAATTTGGGGAATTACCTTTGTCATCCTACGCTGGACACGTTCAAGTGAATTTATATCCATTCTATACGGCGACCAAAACTGAACTGCATAATCTAAATGGGGCCTATAACCAGAGCTGAAGAACAACACCAGGTGTCTTGTTACTAACGCTTCGATTAATAAATCCCAGAGACCTATTTGCCTTCTTACGAACATTCATGCATTGATCCTTTGATTTTAAATTCTTACTAATCATAACTCTCAGATCCCTTTCGCAATCCGACTTCGCAATCTCAACACCATCTAGCTCGCATCTTATAACTCTATCATCATTACCTAGCCTCAAAACTTTACATTAATCAGCATTAAACTGCATCTACCAATCTTTTGACCATCTCAAAACCCTATTTAGATCAACTTGTAGTGATAGTGAGTCTTCTTCCGTGTTAATTTCCCTACCGATTTTTGTATCATCGGCAAATTTGCAAATGTTGCTACTCAAACCTGAATCTAAATCATTTATATATATTATAAACAACAGAGGTCCCAAGAGAGAGCCTTGAGGCACTTCACTTACAACATTTTCCCACTCTGACTCAACCCCATTATGTACCTCGCCCTGCCCTGGTGACACTCTATTACTCTCTCATCTATCCTTATCTCAACTATGGTATTTGTGCTTCGGGGTTCTACTACACAAAATCATTTACGTCCTCCAATTATTCAACACAAAGTTGCCAGTAGAACAATATCTAACTCTGGCCCCAGACATGCAGCACTCGGTACCCTTATTTATTTATTTACTTATTTATTTATTTATTTATTTATTTATTTATTTATTTATTTATTTATTTATTTATTTATTTATTTATTTATTTATTTATTTATTTATTTATATACAAGAAGGTACATTGGGATTGTGAGGATATATAGCATAGTAATTACATTATTGTAAAGCCACTAATACGCGCAGCGTTTCGAGCAGGTCATTAATCTAAGAAACTTATAAGTAGGTAAATACTTGCAAAATTTATAAAAATGATAACAGTTACATAGCATGAAAAAATAAAAGATGAGAGAAAAATTGTTGGTATATTAAAGCACATATAGGTAACTCAGAATGATTGCAATGACAGCTTGAATGGTAGTTTAACAAAACTTAGCAGGCACAGATACCATAATTAAGATAGGGATAGATTAGTGCATAATATAGTGAGAGGAGAGCAGAGTTAGGAACATTTTGTTTTGGAGAGTATTCCAACTGTTTTAGAGACTTTAGAACATCTTATTTTGGAGAGTATTCCAACTGTTTTAGAGACTTTAGAACATCTTATTTTGGAGAGTATTCCAACTGTTTTAGAGACTTTAGAACATCTTATTTTGGAGAGTATTCCAACTGTTTTAGAGACTTTAGAACATCTTATTTTGGAGAGTATTCCAACTGTTTTAGAGACTTTAGAACATCTTATTTTGGAGAGTATTCCAACTGTTTTAGAGACTTTAGAACATCTTATTTTGGTGAGTATTCCAACTGTTTTAGAGACTTTCTTAGTTAAGTGTTGAATGTGGGTGCTGAAGTTGAGTCTCTTGTCTAGGAATAGGCCAAGAAACTTTCCATCATTTTTATTACTGATGTTAATGTTGTCTATCTGTAGCTGAATTGCATTTGATGATTTGCTTCCAAATAAGATGTAGTAAGTCTTTTTTATGTTTAATGTTAGTTTGTTAGTTGACATCCTTAAGTGGACTTTTTTTAATTCATTATTCACAACATTATTTAGTGTATGTGGGTTGAGGTTTGAATAGATAAGGGTAGTATCATCAGCAAACAATATAGGTTTAAGAATATTAGAGACATTAGGCAGATCATTGATATATATAAAAAATAGAAGAGGTCCTAAGATACTGCCCTGTGGCACTCCAACGGTAATTGGTAGAGTGGAAGAAGTTGTATCATTGATGGTTACATATTGGTGTCTGTCACTAAGATAGGATCGGATGTAGTCAAGGGCAAGGCCTCGGATTCCATAATGCTGGAGTTAAGTAAGAGGTAGTTGTGATTAACAGTATCAAAGGCTTTTCTTAGGTCAATGAAGAGTCCAATCGGAAACTCATTTTTGTCAAGGGCTGAGTAGATTACGTCAAGGAGACTAATGATTGCATCATTGGTGCTCTTTTGGGACCGGAAGCCAAACTGGCAGGGGCTGAGTATGTCGAATTTTACGAGGTAGGAATAGGGCTGTTTGTAGATAATTTTTTTCAAATATTTTTGATAAAATGGGTAGATTTGATATTGGTCTATAATTGTTTATGTCCGCCGGATTGCCTCCTTTATAGACTAGCGTAACTCTTGCTTTTTTAAGGATATCAGGGAAGGTGTGACACTGTATAGATTTGTTGAACAGTAGTGCTATGGGTGGGGCAAGGGCATGGGAGGCTCTCTTGTACACAATGGACGGAATTTCACTGGTGTTCCCTGCCTTGGTTTTTAGAGTGTATGATGGACACAACATCTGCCGGGCTGATTGGTGAAAGGAGAAGAGAGTTTGGATAGCTGCCTGAGAGATATGTGTTAATATGTGTCTGAGTCTGTGGGATTTTACTGGCAAGATTAGCACCAACCGATGAAAAGAAACTTATTAAATTCATTTACCATTTCTAAATCAGTTGACGGTGTATCCCCATCCTTGTAGAGTTTTATTTGGTTATGTGAGTGTTGTTTAGTTCCTAGGATACTAGAGATTGTTTTCCAAGTGCTTTTCATGTTGCCTTTTGCTTCATTGAATCTATTCACATAATATGAAAGTTTTGCCTTTCTTATGATACTGGTAGGCATTGATGAGTACCTTTTAGCTACTTCCTTTGTAACTAGGCCAATCCTGAGTTTCTTTTCATATTCATGTTTCTTGTTGATTGAGTTGAGAATGCCACTTGTGAGCCATGGATTGTTTAATCTTTTGTCAGTTACTTGCTTGGTAAGAAGGGGACAATGAAGGTAGTAGAGGCTTAGAGTTTTGGAGAAGAAGAGATTAGCTAATGAATTATTGAATTCAGAATCCCAGTTAATATTGTAAAGTGCATTTGTTAGATTGCCCAAAGCTGATTCACTGTGTAACCTGAATGTAAGTTTCTTGCTTTTTTGGTGGTGTTATGTCCATGTTCGCTATGAGAAAGGTAGGATAGTGGTCAGTTGTTCTGTCGTAGATTATACCAGATACAAGGGGAGCTGTTATGTTTGTCCATATGTGGTCCAAGGTAGTGGCTGATGTTTGAGTGACTCGGGTAGGTTTGGTGATAGTGGGGATTAGCATACAGGAGTTCATGCTGTTAAGGAAATAGTCAACTTGAGAGCAATTTTGTTGACCCAGGTCAATATTAAAGTCTCCTCCCAGAATGATGTGGTTTTTGTTGAGATTGTTGTTTATAATAAGATTCCTTAGGTTGTCTGAGAAAGAAGCTATGTTAGTATTGGGAAATCTATAGATGGCTCCAATAGTCAAAGAGGATTTAAGGGATTTAATTGTAAACTGAGCAAAAGTATATTCACAGTAGTCATCTCTGTCACTAATAACACTGTTGCAGATAAATGTATCTCGGTAATATATAGCTGTGCCACCACCTTTTTTATTAGGCCTACAGTTGTGAATGACTTTATAACCAGCTAAGTTGTAGAGTTGGGTATAGTCTTTATTTAGCCAAGTTTCTGTTAAAATAATGAACGATAAATTAGTACCTAGTGCTGTGAGTATTGCATTTATATCGTCAAAATGTTTACCAAGTGATCTAACATTTTGGTTGTAAACTGATAAGCAGGTGCTATTTTGGAGTTTGTTTTTTGCCTGGTGTGCTGTGAAATACTTGCAATAATGATGATCAATGTGCTGGTTGGAGTAGATATGAGACAGAAGATTTAGATCAGGATCAATATCAGTGTGTATGGAAATGCAGAGGGATCACAATGCAATAAGACAAACAATTACAGAAACAGATAAATACTAAATCTACTGTAAAAACAAAGTAATTATAGCAAAACACAAAACTTACTCAAATTTTTGAATATGTTAGATATTAAGTCACTGCACATCCTCTCATGCGTACTCTATATATTTAAAACTCTGAACTGCAATGTCAATCCTGACCTCAGAAGCTTCCTAGAAGGTTGTAACAGAACTCATGAGCATCACTCCAGAAACAAATACCTATTTGATATTCCAAGAGTACGACTTAACCAAACTAGAAATGCTCTACAAATCAAGGGACCCAGAATGTGGAATGGTTTCTCTCCAATCATGTCAAAGGCTGTATCTCTCTCAACCAGTTTAAGAGTAAAACCAAGTGCTACTTAATTAACTCTACAAACTCTCTTGTGTCAACTACATTTACAAAACCCTGTTCTTAAATGCAAATCATGCTCTGAAACTCTCCCTGGACAGATGTAATAGGACCCATTATCACCACACCAGAAATAAATATCTCTTTGATATCCCCAGAGTCAAACTTAATCTGTGTAAACACACTATGCAAATAAAGGGACCCAGTCTATGGAACTCATTCCCTAATGAATTGAAAAGCTGTCCAACTTTTGCGTCATTCAAAAACAAAACTAAAAAGTACCTAATTTCATCTGCATAGTTTTTTACCTTGTTGCTTTAAAATTACACTGTATCTATTGCTACCCAATCTCCCAATCTTTATGTACCAATCCGAACATCTTTACCATTGTGATCATTGCTGTCTTCTTATATGTGCTATCAATTTGCTGTATGGTGCCTATTAATCTTGTTTAAATTACCAATCAAGCTGTCAGTGTAATCAATCAGAGCTTTAACATACCAATCTGTTTTAATATATCTACTAATCTCTCTCATCTCAATTTTTTCTTGCAATATATCTGTTATCATTTTATTAATTTTGCTAGAATTTACCTACTTAAAATTATCTGTTAGATTAAGGACCTGCCCGAAACGCTGCGCGTACTAGTGGCTTTACAAGATTGTAAATACTATGCTATGTATTCTCTCTAACCCAATGTACCTTCCTGTATATAAATAAATAAAACTCCATGTAGCTACTACCTCCTAAATGACAACCCATGTCTTGATTTTGTTAAACAATGCTGTTTGTTCTCTAACTTGTACAATTGCTGATTTCTGCCATGTTCCCCCCTTTTTTATTTTTTATTCCTTTTTTCAATACAATTTATACCTAATCCCAATTACTATTAAGTTTTAGTCTAAGTGGGGATTTCCCCACACCTTGCCCGAAACGCTATGCGTATTAGTCTCTTTAGGTATTTTATGTACTAGCTCTAACTATGAATCCAACATTATGTTTGTAAATCAGCTATGTATGTACTTTTCCTGAATAAAAATTTATTTATTTATTTACATTTATTTATTTATACATGGAATCAGGGGAAAAAATACAGAAATCACAATAACGCGTGATGCATCAAATGAACAAATCTACAAGGGCCGTGATGAGGGTTCGAACCTACGTCCGGAATGATCATAGACGCGCCTTAGTCGACATGGTTAAAAAAAATTGCACTTCAGGTTGCAATTGTTTTAACCTGTCGTAGTGCAGTCGACTGATGCGCGTCTGGGATCATCCCAGACGTAGGTTCGAGCCCTCATCACGGCCCTTGTGGATTTGTTCAGGGGAGAAAACACCATCCTCAACACAAAAACAAATCAACTCTGACTAAAAATCAGGAGAGGACATGAAGTGTAAGGCTGATCTATTAGCTCTCACTAGCAAAATCTGGGTACAGCACAAGACTATTTTCTAATATTCCTGAGTATATGAAGTGATTACAGAGCTCAAAGTACCTCATACCATTTGGTCTGAAGTCACTCATAACAGGGCAATCACAGATAGAGTATGTATGTGTCGGAGAGTATGTCCCAACTCTTATTCACATTACAATTGAAATGTTCACCATTGGGAGATTCGATCATTAACTAACTAGCTAACTATCTGCAGTCACCTGCTATAGATATCCATATCCCAGCATAATTCTGGCATTTACAATGTCACACTGCCTAGTGGATGTTTTATGCTGCCCGTACATATAATCCTCGGTTCTAAACATGTCATAGCTCTTTATATTCGTGCTTTCTGGCCTTTGTGTATCAGTGACTGCTCTTCTGTCTTCCCTCCACACTACAGACACATCATCCCAGTTAGCATCCGGACGATAGAGTGGACAACCAGACCCATTGTATGCGAACCAATGTTGCTGCTCCCAGTTACAAAAGGAAGAATCTCTCCAGTTCCAGTTCCGCCCAGTGAGGGGCCAGTAATATGATGGACTGGGGTTACTCTCGCTTGTTTTAGAATATCCGGAAAGGTTTGGAGTTCAAGTGATTTATTGAAGAGCAATGCAATGGCAGGAGCTAGAAATCTGGAGGCTTTCTTGTAAATTAGAGATGGTATCTCATCAAGGGCATTTGACTTAGTTTTAAGGGAAAGGATTATGTCATTAACATCAGAGGAGTTAGCGGGAGTTAGGTACTCTGGATAGTTACCTGTAAGGTAGTCTTTAATATTGCTGAGGGAGGATGGAATATCATTAGCAAGAGATGTCTCAATGGATGAGAAGAACCTATTGAATTCAATAGCAGTGTCAGAGCCTGAAAGCTCACCATCGTCATTGGACAGGAGTATTGGTTTTTTATTCAAATTCTTTTTTTTTATTCCAATATTTGGGAAATAGTGCTCCATGTTTTCTTAATGTTGTGTCAACATTAAGATGCATCAAATGAACAATAAATTTGGGTAAATTTATTTTCGTAGTATTTTATTTTGGCTCTTCTAATTATTTTAGACAGCATTGATGAGTAAATCTGAAAATTCTTTGGAGAGGACTCCTAACCTATACTTTTTCTCAAGGTCATGTTTTTTATTAATAGATTTAAGTATACCCTTTGTGAGCCATGGAGTGTTTAACCTTTTATTTGTGACTTGCTTCGTTAGCATTTATGTATGTAATCTTATATTATTAAATATGACCGAAAAAGTAAGATTAATAATTCTAACACGAATTTTCTCAATGTTTCTTATATTTTTCTTCACTGTTGATGGTAACTGAAAAATCAATTCTCCAAAATTCATTTTTATTTCTAGTTTGACGCGACACTTGAGGGCGTTTCGTAAAACTTATTACATTTTCAAAGACTTTAGTTTACACAGACACAACTATAACTGAACAGAGCTTAAACATCTTCGATTTTATACCTGCATTTGGGTGAGGTGATATGTTACAACAGTTTTGGATGAGGTGAAAACAAACTTTCATCACAAGACAGAACACGAAACAATGGGTATAATATTTTGTAAGTTAAAGGGAAGAATGGAAGTAACTGCAAAGGGCCTATTGGCCCATATTTCTTGATGCTTCTATATTGGTGCGGAGTCTTGAAGTGGGTAGAATATAGTTGTGCATTAATTGGCTGTTGATTGCTGGTGTCGACTTCTTGATGTGTAGTGCCTCGCAGATATCTAGCCGCCTGCTATCCTGTATCTATCGATGATTTCCGCGTTTTTTGTTAAGACTTCTCTGGTGATGGTCTGGTTGTGGGAAGAGATTATATGTTCCTTAATGGAGCCCTGTTGCTTATGCATCGTTAATCGCCTGGAAAGAGATGTTGTTGTCTTGCCTATATACTGAATTCTTTGAGGCTTACAGTCCCCAAGTGGGCATTTGAAGGCATAGACGACATTGGTCTCTTTTAAAGCATTCTGCTTTGTGTCTGGAGAGTTTCTCATGAGTAGGCTGGCCGTTTTCTTGGTTTTATAGTAGATCGTCAATTGTATTTTCTCATTTTTGTCTGTAGGGATAACGTTTCTATTAACAATATCTTTCAGGACCCTTCCCTCCGTTTTATGAGCTGTGGAAAAGAAGTTCCTGTAAAATAGTCTAATAGGGGGTATAGGTGTTGTGTTAGTTGTCTCTTCAGAGGTTTCATGGCGTTTCACTTTCCTTCTTATGATGTCTTCAACGAAACTATTGGAGAAGCCGTTGTTGACTAGGACCTGCCTTACCCTACAGAGTTCTTCGTCGACTTGCTTCCATTCTGAGCTGTGGCTGAGAGCACGACTTGATTGCTTTGAGTATGCCACTTGTGAGCCAGGGATTGTTTAACCTTTTGCCAGTTAGTTGCTTGGTGAGGAGAGGACAATGAGTGCTGTAAAGGGTTAAGGTTTTGGAAAGGAAGAGATTAGCTAATGAATTTATATCCTGTGTATTACTACATTCAAATTCCCAGTTTATATTGTGAAGTGCGTTTGTGAGGTTGCCTATTGCTGCTTCACTGTGTAGCCTGAAGGTATGTTTCTTGCTTTCTGGTGGTGTTATGTCCATGCACTAATGTAAATAGGACCTATTTACCTATGACCTTAAATAGGACCACTATCCTACCTTCCTACGAGGAAGGTAGGATAGTGGTCAGTTGTTCTGTCAGTGATTATACCAGATGCAAGGGGGAGCTGTTATGTTAGTCCATAAGTGATACAAGGTAGTAGCGGATGTTTGAGTGATTCGGGTGGGCTTGGTGATTGTGGGGATTATTTATTTATTTATTTATTTATTTATTTATATACAAGAAGGTACATTGGGTTTGTGAGAATACATTGGATAGTACAGTATTTACATTCTTGTAAAGCCACTAGTACGCGCAGCGTTTCGGGCAGGTCCTTAATCTAACAGATAATTTTAAGTAGGTAATTTCTATCAGAATTGATAAATGATAACAAATACATTACAAGAGAAAAATGAGATGAGAGAGCTTAGTAAGTATATTAAAGCACATTGTTATATTAAAGCTCTGATTGATTACATTGACAGCTTGATTAGTAATTTAAACAAGATTAATAGACACCATACAGCAGATTGACAGCACATATAAGACAGCAATGATCACAATGGTAAAGATGTTCAGATTGGGTACATAAAGATTGGGAGACTGGGTAGCAATAGACACAGATAAACAAGATTAATAAACACCATACAGCAGATTGGCAGCACATATAAGAAGACAGCAATGATTACAATGGTAAAGATGTTCAAATTGGGAACATAAAGGTTGGGAGATTGGGTAGCAATAGATACAGTGCAATTTTAAGGCAAAAAGTGAAAAACTATGAAGATGAGATTAGGTACTTTTTAGTACTGATTTTGAATGATGTAAAAGTTGGACAGCTTTTCAATTCAGTAGGGAGTGAGTTCCATGAACTGGGTCCCTTTATTTGCATAGAGTGTTTACACAGATTAAGTTTAACTCTGGGGATATCAAAGAGATATTTATTTCTGGTATGGTGATAATGGATCCTATTACATCTGTCCAGGAAGAGTTTCAGACAAGGATTTGCATTTAAGAACAGGGTTTTGTAAATGTAGTTGACACAAGAGAGTTTGTGGAGTGAGATTATGTTTAGCATGTTAAGGGAGTTAAACAAGGGGGCTGAGTGTTGTCTGAAAGCAGAATTTGATATTATTCTGATAGCAGATTTTTGCTGGGTGATGATGGACTTGAGGTGGTTTGTAGTGGTTGAACCCCATGCACAGATACCATAGTTGAGATAGGAATAGATTAGTGCATAATATAGAGAGATGAGAGCAGAGTTAGGTACATAATATCTGATTTTGGAGAGTATACCAACTGTTTTAGAGACTTTCTTAGTTATGTGTTGTATGTGGGTACTGAAGTTGAGTCTCTTGTCTAGGAATAGGCCAAGAAACTTTCCATCATTTTTATTGCTAATGTTTACGTTGTCTATCTGAAGCTGAATTGCATTTGTAGATTTGCTTCCAAATAGGATGTAGTAGGTCTTTTCTATGTTAAGTGTTAGTTTGTTGGTTGACATCCATAAGTGGACTTTTTTTAGTTCATTATTAACAACATCATTTAGTGTATGTGGGTTGGGGTTGGAGTAGATGAGGGTAGTATCATCAACAAACAAAATAGGTTTCAGAATGTTAGAGACATTAGGCAGATCATTGATGTATATAAGAAATAGTAGGGGTCCCAAGATGCTGCCCTGTGGCACTCCAACGGTTATTGGTAGAATGGGAGAGATTATATTATTGATGGCTACACATTGGTATCTATCACTAAGATAGGATTGGATATAGTCCAGTGCATGGCCTCGGATTCCATAATGATGGAGTTTACGTAAGAAGTAATCGTGATTAACAGTATCAAAGGCCTTTCTCAGGTCAATGAAGAGTCCAATCGGAAACTCATTTTTGTCAAAGGCTGAGTAAATTATATCAAGGAGACTAATAATTGCATCGTTGGTACTCTTTTGGGAGCGGAAGCCAAAAGTGACAGGGGCTAAGAATGTCGAATTTTACGAGATAGGAGTAGAGCTGTTTGTAGATAATTTTTTCAAATATTTTTGATAGTATGGGAAGGTTCGATATTGGTCTGTAGTTGTTTATGTCTGACGGATTACCTCCTTTATAAACTGGCGTTACTCTTGCGTTTTTAAGGATATCAGGGAAGGTATGACACTCAAGGGATTTGTTGAACAGCAGAGCTATAGGTGGTGCAAGGGCATGTGAGGCGCTCTTGTATACAATGGATGGGATTTCACTGATGTTCCCAGCTTTGGTTTTTAGTGAGTGTATGATGGACACAACATCTGTCGGGCTGACTGGTGAGAGGAGAAGAGAGTTTGGATAGCTGCCTGAGAGATATGTGTTGATATGTGTCTGAGTCTGTGGGATTTTACTTGCAAGGTTAGCACCAATCGATGAAAAGAAGCTATTAAATTCATTCGCCATTTCTAAGTCAGACGACAGTGTAAGGCCATCCTTAGAGAGTGTTATCTGGTTATGGGAGTGTTGTTTAGTTCCTAGGATGTTAGAGATGGTATTCCATGTGCTTTTCATGTTGCCTTTTGCTTCTTTGAATCTAGTCTCATAATATGAAAGTTTTGCTTTTCTTATGATACTGGTAAGCACTGATGAATACCTTTTAACTACTTCCATTGAAACTAGGCCACCCCTAAATTTCTTTTCGTATTCATGTTTTTTGTTGATTGATTTAATTATGCCACTTGTGAGCCACGGGTTATTTTTTCTTTTATCAGTTACTTGTTTGGTGAGGAGGGGACAGTGAGTGTTGTAGAGGCTTAGAGTTTTGTAGAGAAAGAGGTTAGTCAATGAGTTTATATTACACATGTTTAGTACTCCAATAAACAACATGAAAGTGGAAGATCCAGGCAATTTTTATGCGTGATAAGTGATATCCAAACCCCTGTAAAGTGATATGCAAACCACATCCACTCAAGATAAGTGATATCCAAACCCCTGTATATATAACTGATATCAACACGAGCGTACTAGACTTTGAGAGAGAAATTGAAAACATGCCATTGCACTCGGCTCCGAGTCCAGATTCATGGAATTCAATATTTATAAAGAAATGCAAAGTGCCGGTAGCACAGGCACTCAGTATAGTGTGGAGGAAGAGCTTGGACACGGGGGAGATACCAGATGCACTTAAAGCAGCAGACATAGCCCCTCTACAAAAGGGAGGGAGCAAAGCATTGGTAAAGAATTATAGACCAGTTGCACTAACGTCCCACATAATAAAAGTATTTGAGAGGGTGATTAGGGGTCAGGTCACCAATTTCATGGAGACCAATGACCTTCACAACCCAGGCCAACATGGATTTCGAGCGGGAAGATCGTGCCTCTCACAGCTACTTGAACACTACAACAGTCACTGAGGCATTAGAAGAAAAACAGAATGCTGATGTGGTATACACGGACTTCGCAAAGGCTTTCGATAAATGCGACCATGGAGTGATAGCACACAAAATGAGGTCAATGGGAATAACCATAGTAGGAAAACAGCATGTAAAGGATTTGAGAATTATGATGTCTGACGACCTAACGTTTAGGGAGCATAACCAAGCCAATATTGAGTCAGCCTGAAAAATGATTGGATGGATTACGAGAACCTTCAAGTCCAGAGATCCCATCACAATGGTTGTACTCTTCAAATCACTTATGTTGTCCCGTCTTGGGTACTGCTCAGTACTCACTTCCCCCTTCAGAGCAGGAGAGAGTGCTGAAATAGAGGGAATACAGAGAACATATACGGCACGCATAGACGCAATAAAGCACCTAAATTATTGGGATCGTCTCAAAGCTCTCCAAATGTACTCACTAGAAAGAAGACGAGAGAGATATCAAATAATATACACGTGGAAGATACTGGAGGGCCAAGTACCAAATTTACACAATAAAATAACAACATACTGGAGTGAACGATATGGAAGAAAATGTAGAGTAGAACTCGTGAAGAACAGGGGTGCCATGGGCACAATCAGAGAACACTGTATGAACATCAGAGGTCCACGGTTGTTCAACACCCTCCCAGCGAGCTTAAGAAATATTGCCGGAACAACCGTTGACATCTTCAAGAGGAAACTAGATAGTTTCCTCCAAGGAGTGCCAGACCAACCGGGCTGAATGTATGTGGGCCTGCGGGCCGCTCCAAGCAACAGCCTGGTGGACCAAACTCTCACAAGTCAAGTCTGGCCTCAGGCTGGGCTTGGGGAGTAGAAGAACTCCCAGAACCCCATCAACCAGGTATACTTAATCTACCGGAAGGCCTATGTCTGAGTAGCTGGTTACGGTGTCCAAACATGTGAGCAGGTTTGTAAGGCAGGATCTATTTTTTGTAACAAACCCATGTTGTGTCGATTGTACAATATTGTTTACTGAAAGATGGAGAATGATTTCCTCCCTGTGGATTCTTTCCATGAGCTTGTATATGTGTGATGTCGAGGTGACCGGCTGGTAGTTTTCTGCTGAGCTCCTTCTGCCTGTTTCGAAAATATTGGTAACATTTGCATATTTCCAATCTTGGGGGGGGGGGGACTACTGCTTTGTCCAGAGATTTTATGAAATGTAATTTCAGCAGTATGCATAGTTCTTCTGCCAGTTTCTTTAAGAAGGTTATTGTGGTTAACAGTGTCAAAAGCCTTACGAAGGTCAACAAATAACCCACCAGGGAAGATCCACACAACCAACATAGTCTAAAAGTGAACAACCACCATGAATCACACAGCTTCGAAACAAGGGAAAATGTTCATTCAGTAATACATGACATCATTTATGTTTTGGCCATGAGATTATCAAGGTTAAATTAAAACAAAATTAATACAAATACTTTATACTTTATTATTATTATTATTATTATTATTATTATTATTATTATTATTATTATTAAATCATCTTAAATCAACAGCAAAAGTGGCATTAGTTTAGTTAGAAATATAACTAACAATTTTATTGGTAATAACTAATATTATTGGTTTTTCTTTCTTTTCAGTATATTTATTTCGTTTATTTATGACCAATGCTCCCCAGGGTAAGCACAGAGACCTTACCTAGAGCTCCACTACTATTGGAGCTCTAACTGGCTAAGAGCTCTTCACTAGTGCTCTATCGTACCAATTAATAGAGACAAACTCGTGCTATGTTAAAAAGTGATAATATTAGCACGGTGTAATCATAAAACATTTGAGTTATCCACATGAGGGCAGAACACGGTGAACGTCCAGCCACCCGCCTCTACCCACGGGAATACTATCTGACTCTTAAGTCTATATTAGTGTACCGTAACTCCCAAAATAATAAGGCACCTGAGTGTCGACTACTAATAATAAATAACAAAGAAAGAATATAAGAAGTGTTAAGACGTGGGCCATCACCCCGACCTAGGTGACCGAGCTTACCGCAGTAGTGACACAATAATGATAATTAGAATTCATTAAAGTGAAATCGTATACAGTTAAACTAGATTAGTTTATGGAGATAATCTAAATTAAGGTAAGGTAGGCTCATCTATCAACAGTGCCTTGTTATGCCGCACCTACATTCTTCGTAGTTAGTTATAAATTATATAGTATAATGTGTATGTCTCCACAGATGGTGTGGTAACAGCTGTGTTACGATGGTGGCTATATTCTCCCCAGGCAGCAGCGGCAGCAGCAGCAGCAGCAGCGGCAGCAGCAGCAGCGGCAGCAGCAGCAGCACCACCAGCAGCTGCGCACTTACACCCAATGAACGACTTCGATTCCAACAGTAGATGCAGCTAAGTTTATAATCCCTCTAGTGTTTATTTATTACAAACATATTTTAATTTAAAATTAACTGTTATGTTAGAAGTATTCAGGGGCAGGAATTTACACAGCTTATGTCTTTACAGACACACTAAATATTATCGCAACAATAATAGACACAGGATATATTGTTGCACCAACTCAAAGATGGATGAATGTTGAGAACAGGGGAACTATTGGCTGAATATTAAATAAAAGGATTCAAACTATTTCACACGGATAGATAGATTATACGAGGAGTGGGAGTAGCCATATATTTCCCAAGAAAATTACAAATGTACAGTCAGAGAATGGACCAAAACTGAGCCACATACAGATACTATTTGGTTAGAATTAAATGAAAATCATAATAATCTAATAATACGAGATTTACAGATCACTAAACTTTGACTGAATGGAAGCACAGCATGTATGGGATAAAATATCTAGAACATCTAGGCTCCAACTGTATTTGTGTATTGGGTGACTTTAATTTTAGTGGAATAAATTGGTTTATCAAAACACTGACTACTGAAGCAGACGAATTTTTAGAACCAAGCAACATATTAAGGAGCCTACACGAGAAATATTATTTTAGATTTTGTGTTAACTAACAAGGAAAATAAATAACAGAAATATGGAGCGAGCTAGGAAACGGTGATCACAAGAAAATCTGATTTAACATATAATGGAATAGGTGTGCAAAATAAAATTCTGTTATGGTGTCAGATTTCGTAAGAGCAGATTTTCATGGACTAGGAATATACTATTAAGGATAGATTGGACAGACTTGAACATGGTAGGTTGACCGCTTTTGGAACGCGATGTTATCCAGGCGACGGATGACATCACAAATTATGACCTTGATTTAAATTATAGAGTTTTTAAAATATTCTTAGCAAAGCCCGGCATGGTAGTATATCATTTAAATTGATTAGATCGAATAATAATAATAATAATAATAATAATAATGGCCCCAAATGGATAACCTGGTCTACGGTTGGATCAGAGTAGAGCTTAACATTATGCCTTCAGCCGACCGAGCCTATATTAGTGAGGGGGAGAGGACTGGTTCATTAGTCTAGCGGTGTCAGGGGGATGTTATTAAACAAGTAGAAAAAATTAAGCCAAACAAGCCGTCAGGGTCGGACGAGGTGTTTGCCAGGGTGCTTAAAGACAGTAAGAAAGAGCTCCGTGAGAGTTTGTCTAATATATTCAATGAATCATTAGTCAGTAGAGCATCGGAGTCTTGGAGGGTTGCTAATGAGGTTCCGAGTGTTAAGAAAGGAGATATTTTACATGCATGTTACTATCGGCCAATTAGCTTAACGTCTATGGTGGGTAAATTGCTCGAATCGATCATCGCAAATTTATTAACGATGATCGATTCGCAAATAAATTCGCACTGGATTTATTTCTCGAGGCGCTAGACACCTGGTGTTATTCCTCAGCTATCTTGCTCTTGTTCGGCCCCAGTTAGATCATACAGTTCAGTTTTAGTCGCCGTACCAGTTAGTTTAGTTCAGTTCATTTATTATGCACCCCATACCCATCTTGTGGGCGGTAGTAGAAAGGGTTACAGAGGCACATACCAAATGAACATAACTTCACTAGAACGCGTCCAGCGTAGGACGACAAAGTTAACCCCGTTAATTAGAAACCTTCTACATGAAGAGAGACTGAAAAAAGCTTAATTTACTTTATCTAGAAAAGCGAAGAGTTGGGATAACTATAGAGGTGTACAAGGGGACGAGTGCAGGCATAACAAAGGGAAGGTTAATAAGGTGCTCATAATATCAACACAAAATAGAGCACGAAACAATGGATGTAAATTTGATAAGTTTAGATTTAGGAAAGACCTGGGTAAATACTAGTTTAGAAACAGGGTTGTTGATTTGTGGAATAGATTAACAGGGAACATAATAGACCAAGTTGATTGTTTCAAGCGTAGGTTAGACATATACATGAATGAGTCTGAGCGGAAATATATAGGAGCTGGCCAATAGGCCTTCCACGGCTTTCTGCAGTTTCAATAAGTCTCGTCTTCTCAATGGACAAGGTTAGACACCTACTGAAGTGATGTGTGCCTATAGAGCGGTAGCCAGCACGGCTGACCTGGCGCTGTGCCTCACACACAAGGCTGGAGAGCCGCTACAGCTGTACCCAGACATTGTTTACATTTTGTTCTTTTATATACTAAAACGGATTACAAAAACTGTAATCTAACCTCACCTGTTGAAGACCTAAATAAGCAATCCTAGGCCTTTGAAACGAAATATTAGGCCTTATTTAGTACATATATGTACGAATGTTAGGCCTTTAAAAGGTTAGGTTGTCGCCTTCTTTCAGGAAGGAGCTACATCAATAGTACAAAACGTGTAGATGAGAGTAGTTGATGTGTTCTCTCTCTCTCTCTCTCTCTCTCTCACTCTCTCTCTCTCTCTCTCTCTCTCTCTCTCTCTCTCTCTCTCTCTCTCTCTCTCTCTCTCTCTCTCTCTCTCTCTCTCTCTCTCTCTCTCTCTCTCTCACTCTCTCTCTCTCTCTCTCTCTCTCTCTCTCTCTCTCTCTCTCTCTCTCTCTCTCTCTCTCTCTCTCTCTCTCTCTCTCTCTCTCTCTCTCTCTCTCTCTCTCTCTCTCTCTCCATCTAGTAACACCGTGTTCGTTCTCCTGATGCTCATCGCAGCTCT